>NC_056737.1:1955714892-1955772392 GCF_019279795.1 Protopterus annectens
TATGTACTCTCACTACTGCTTGTGACCATTATGGTTGACACCTTTTCCAATGCCCATAGTGGGACATGTTTTGTGGAAACATCGGATTTTGCAGGACAACACATACCCACAGCAAGTGGAGTTGACAGAACTTCACTTGTTTGCCATACTATACGCTTATTCTGTTAGCATTTGGGTTCCTTATTCAGTTTCTTATGCCATGTATGTGTTTCATATACAAAATATATGTTTTATGCTACTATTACAGGTATATTGTGGGAATATTTTTGGCAGGGAATCTCAGGTCATTTGCCAGTTTTTCGATTTTTGCTGGGACACAACTGTCCAATGAGGGACTGTCCATGGCAAATTGGGACAGCTGGTAACCCTGGTGACCATGCCCATGTCGCTACTGGGGTTGCCACCTTTTCCAGTTGCCAAGGTGGGATATTTTCGGGACTCACATCTGATTTTACAGGCCGACACATACACACGGTCACTATATAGCATAGAACTTCACTTTTTGCCTAAATAAAAGCTTATTGTTGTGGCAGTTTGGTTGCTTATTCTGTTTCTTGTGACATTGAGATATTTCAGTTACAGAAATAACCAGTTCATGCAACCCTTACATTAAATACGGGATATCATTATGTCCTACAATCTTAGCACATTTGCCATTTTTAATATTTTTTATCGGGACACAACTGCCCATAGAGGGACTGCCCCTCGCAAAGTGGGACAGGTGGTAACCTTAGTCGCTACTCCTATGTCGGTGCGGCACGCTGACATGCTGCGGTACACCTTCTCTGGGTATGACCACTGACGGTGCATTGCGGGACAAACGCGGTCTTAAGCGTATCCTTTGCTCCTTGGACGGGTACACTTAGGGCTTCGTGGGTTGTATTTGCTTCTCCGTTTAGTTGGGACGGGTACTATGTTGCATACTCTATGTGCGTTTCATTCTGCACGGGCCCTGGCTGCTGCCATTACTATTATGGGCGGACAGTGGCAGTCAGCACATTAGGTTGCTCACCGCCTGCCGGCTTAGCCACGCCTCCGGACGCATCCTACTTGGGCTCGCTCACGTACACTACGCACGTGTCTGTGGTTGCGGTGCTCTCTCATTACTATGCATATGGCGCTACTACGCCAGCTATTCACTGCACCGCTGGCGCAGCCCTTACGCCGGCCTTGCGCCGAGCTTCATGAATCCCGGGGATTGTTTTTTTTTTTTTTGAAGGTCTAACAACATCAGTTATCTAGTTGCAACCTTATTTTTTTTAATTCTGGCATAACTCTGGCATAATTCTTAATTGGCATCTAAAATATCCACAAGTTGGACCCTATTTTTACAAAACCACATGAGAAGACACTCATATATAGCTTGTATTTTAAATAGCGTATATCACGGACAAAAGTAGATTAAAAAATAAAAAAAGACAACTGGGTGCACAAGTCCAAGGATAAAAATGTGGCTAATCCTGGTAGGCAAACTGTTGGCAGGACTGGAAAAAAATTACAGTGTTGAATCCTCAACACATGGAAACATTCCTACAATGGGGCTAGACCAGGCTCAGGGGGAAGATGCCCGCCTGTTGTAGAAAGAAGTAGTAGCCCACAAAAACCACAAAAACTGATAGGCCAAAAAGAGCCATAAAGATGATACAGTGGACTATTGAGGATAAAAAAGAAATTATGTATTGTTATTATTATGCAAGAAGACCATAAATTCCAGAAAGAAGATATACTAAAAGATTAAAAGAGAAATTTGAGGAAAGAAAAATACTTGCAAAAGAAAAACTGTCAAAAGCTTCAAATGCAAATTTGTGTTTGTTAATATAACCAATTCATGAAAAACATTATATAGACAAAGAAACCTGAGCCGTTTGGAAAAAGGAGTGAGTAAGGAAGTGCAAAAATATCAAAATCAAAATCTGGATACTTTTAAAAGGTATAAAAAAGAAATATGGACGTGGGAAAAAGAGAGTTCTGATATGGTGTAATATTTATGCAAAGGAGAAAGTCAAATTAATCAATACAAAATAAGCAGCATTCAAAGAGACATACAGGTAAAGCTACTCAGATATGGAAAATTTCACAATAAAAAAATAAGATCACAACGGGGGAATGTAGAATAAAAAAGATTAGTAAAGTATAAGTTAAAAAGTAGAAGCTGAAGTTATGGAATCCTTGCGAAGTGGAGGATTTAGTGTAGAAAGACTAACTTAAGTTATGCCACAAAATGATGGAATGATGACACCCCCAAGGAAGGAGAAACAAAAAGAGCAGCAGACATCAAAAGATGAAGAAATATGGAAATTGGAAAGAGAAAGAGATTTAATAAAAAAAAAAGTCTTTCAGCTTTACTCAGTTAGGGGTCACCACAGCGGAACACTGGTCTGCTATTGATTGGCAGTGGATTTTTACAGTGTCGAGTTGCTAGCCCGGCACCCAACATTCATAGAAGGCACACACACACTCATGCACCTACCTGCATGTCTTTAAAGTTCACTCGACTGCAGGAAAGGCATGCAGACTCCACACAGAAGGCGCTCCAGCCAAGAATCAGAGAAAGAGATTTAGTATGGTGCAATATTCATGCAAAGGAGAAAGCAAAACTAATCAATATAAAAAGCAGCACTGGCTATGGAACATTTACAGTACAAAAAATAAGAAAACAAATGGGGAAAGTAGAAAAAAGGATTAGCAATGCAGAAGTTAATGAAATAGAAACTGAAGTTATGGATTATAGTTTCATAGTTTCATAGTTTCATAGTATAGTACTAGGCTATGAAACTATGAAACTATGAAACTATAATCTGCCTGGGGCATTTGTAAGCTTAGCCATAGTGATGTGGCTTTTGCCACCCCATGAAATGGTACAAAAATGTACAGAATAAATTTAGAATACTGTGCCTCTCTCTAGTAGTGACACAATGAAGGTCCCCTTATATAATAGAATTAGTTTACTGTGCCCCTGTCTAGCAGTGACACAGATGTGACCCATGGGGTAAACTTACGATCTCCCATCCACTCATCAAGATTTCTCTTGAAGAGAGTCAGTGAGGGGCTCTGCCTAATATGAACTGGGATCTTGTTCCAAAGCATGGGAAGCCTCTGGGTTATGAATCTATCCCTCCAGCATGTCCTATTCATACTTGTGCCGAGGTTTAAGTCTTTAGCTCTCGTGGTCCTGATGGATTTGGATTTTTTGAGGTGGAGCATGTCCATCAGATCCTGATTGGACATGGCCTTGTACGTCAGGCAGAGATCACCTCTGAGCAGGCGGCATGCTACTGAATAGAGCTGGCAGAATAAGACATATGTTGGAGACCCTTGATCCTCTTGTTGAGGTACTTTTGTGGTCTCTCCAGCTGTTGCAAATGCCGGGTGAGGTACATACCAAATGGGGCATTGTACTCAATCATGGGTCTGATGAGGGAAAAGTACAGGGGTACAATGACATCCCTGGATCTGGATGTGAATCCCTTCATGATGAGGTGTGCAAGGTAGAATGTTTTTCTGACCACTTTGGCAACGTGGGTGTCAAATGAGAGGTCACTGTCGACTTGGGTCCCTAGGTCTCTGATTACTTTTTCCGTACTCAGTGGGTTGCTGCCTATGTGATAATTTGTGGGTACTTTGTTTTTCCCAAAGGGGATGACTATACATTTTTTGGCATTTAGTTTAAGGTCGTGACTCCGGCACCAGTTGTCTGTTTCTGTGAGGCCTTTTTGTAGGATGTATGTGTCCGCTGGTGTAACGACTATGGCGTCTAGTTTGCAGTCATCTGCGAACTTTGTCAGCCACAGCCCTCCCATGTTTGCTTTAACATCTGAGAAATAAATGCCGAACAAGAGGGGTCCCAGGACAGATCCCTGTGGGACACCACTTGTGACTGGCTTTGAGTCTGACATTGCTCCAGCGATTTTAACTTTATGGGTTCTGTACTTTAGCCAGTTTGCAACCCATCTAGTGACATAAGGGTTTACATTTAAGCTGTTGAGCTTATCTATGATGCCTGAGTGGGGTATTGTGTCGAAGGCCTTAGCCAAGTCCAGGTAGGCTGTATGGACTGCTTTGCCCTCATCAATGGCTCTAGTGACTGTTTCGAAAAAGTCAACCAGGTTCAAAAGGCAGGATCTGCCCTTTACAAAGCCAAACTGGGTGGGGTCAAGTGTCTGTAGGTCCCCTATGTCTCTGTTTATGACTTCCATAATGATTCTTTCCATAGCTTTGCAGAACAGGCTGGTTAAGCTTATGGGGCAGTAGTTTCCAGGGTCTGTAGAGGCACCCCCTTTGTGGAGTGGGACCACTGTTGCTGTATGCCAGTGTTCAGGTACATATCCCGAAGTAAGGCTAAGGTTAAATAGCATTTTTATGTGTGGGTTTAGCTCCTCTTGGAGTTCACGTAACACACAACCCGGGATACGGTCAGGTCCCATTGATGCTGTGTTTTTAGCTTTGTTTAGGGCGGTTCTCACTTGGACATCTGAGATGACAGGGAGATTACATTCAGCTGGGATAAGTATTTCTTCTTTTGGGGGTGAGGAGGGAGAAATTTGCACTGAACCTGTCAGCCAGAATGTTGGCAATATCTGTGGGTTCAGTGTATTTTTTGTTGTTGTGAACCAACTCTGAGCATATCTGAGGGTTTCCGCCCAGGTTTCTACCATAGCTGAAGAAGGCTTTGTGGTTATCTTTAGTGTCCTTAGCGATTTTTCTCTCAAAGTTGGCCTTGGATGTTTTTATGAGAGAATGTGGTTTTCTGCTAATGTTGATCAGAGATGTCTTCCCTTCATGGGTTTTTGCTCTGACGTGCAGTAGCTTCCTTCTTTTGTTATACAATTTGTTAATGGCTGAGGTCCACCAGACAGGACGCTTGCCTTTGGTGGAGAGGGACTTGGATTTATTTGGGATTGCATGATCCATGCATTCTTGGAGATGTCCATAGAAAGCATTTGTGAAGGATTCGGCATTGTGGGATGTGGTATCCACTGGCACAGTAGGCTTAAAGGCAACTACTTTGCAGCTAAGCCATGATAAAAGACAAATTATTATCCCAGAGATAAAAATTCAAAAGGGTATATTCCAGGGTGAATCTTTGCCTCTACTGCTCTTTTGTCTTGCCTTTAACCCATTAACCTGTCTACTCAACAGATTAGGTCATGGCTACAATTTGTCTTCTGGAAAACAACAAAGTATAACGACTTCTCGTTTTCTTTTTGTAGATGATTTAAAACTGTACAATTCATCAGATAAGAAACTAAAAGAACAACTGCAAGTTGTCAAACATTCCTCAGATGATACAAGAATGCCATTTGGTCTTGATAAATTTGCAAAAGCAATCTTTATGCAAGAAAGCTCCAGTACCAAGATATCAGTCTGGGACAGAAATGTGATATAAAAGAACTTGAGCAAGAAGGAATATATAAATATTTGGGAACTGTGAATAATTAACTATTAAACATGAACAAATGTGAATAAAACTTATTAAGGAATATTTTAGTTTTAGAAGACTAAAAATAATGAAACCAGCCCTGACATCTAGGAATAAAGTCCAAGCTATAAACCATTTTTTCCCTGTTCTAACATATAGTTTGGGGGTAACTGACTGGCCCTAAAAGGTACTGGATCAATTGGACAAGAAAACTGCTTCATGCTTATCATTCGATTTATAAAAACAGTGTATACCAAGATTATATATTCCCTGTTCTAAAGGAGGTATGGGCCTCCTTCAAACTGATTACATAATTAGATATGCAGTTATAGGACTGCATACATATTGCTGACCTCACAATGTCTCAACATAGTAAAAGTATTAAAACATGAGAACAAGTCTAAGATGACTTCCCTGCTTAGTTTACCAGAAACATATCGGTGTCAAGCGGGAATAGAAATCAAGCCATAAGTAGATAAAAATCAGGCAGCAACTGAAAGTGTCAAAAAAAGAAAGACTACAAGGTAATCAGATGAGAAGGCAAGACATGTGGAGAATGCATAAATATAGTTCAAAGTACAGAAAACTCCTGGAACAATTTCCATGTTGATCAGGATCTAATGCAAGAATAGTTAAGGAAAGGTGAATTTAAACCAAAAGACAAAAGGTTAATATTGGCAGTCCAGGATAATGCATTATTTACACATTGGTTTACAAAGTCCATTGAACATGTTGGAGAAACTGACAAATGTAGGTTTTGTGAGACAGAATTGGAAACAGTCGCACATCTTGTTGTTGGGTGTGATACACTAATGGCAGAAGGCCTGTATACTGAAAGGCATAATAATGCAGCATGACTATTGCACTGGGGATTTTGCAAACATTACAATATTGAAATAGCTGATAAGCACTGGAAACATGAGGTACAAAGCAGTATAGAAAATTATGAGGTTTATATCACATGGGATAACCCATTACCAACATTTCAAAAAAAAAAAAGAGGCAAAAAAACGAGATATAGTAGTCCACGAACAAAAAAAGACAAAAGTAGCATTAATCATTGAAATTGCTATACCCAGTGATTACATACAGAGAGACACAAAACCATAAAATACCAGGACTTGTAAGTAGAAATGAGGGCAACATGGAAGAAGGATGCCCAGACAGTTACAATAGTAGCAGGAGCAATGGTTCTCATAAAAAAAGAATATATGGTCGTATTTAGATATGGTACCAATACAAATAACTTTGTATGAACTATGGGGGGATTCAGTTCTGGCCCGATTGCAGCTGTTGTGAAGAGCACTTTTGGCTAACATCAAAAAATGAAACAATACTAATTTCATGAACTTCAGTCATAGTTTACCTTAGGAATGGGGTCCATTCCCTGCATGGTATTAGAAACCCAAAAGTATTAAAGGAATTAAACAGTGGAGCCAAATGCAGCACATAATGAACTGTTCACTTCTCCACTGCAAGGTAGAATAACAGGTCCATTTGGATGGTCACAGATCCCTGCTCTAATAGGGTGTATTATCAGAGACAAGAGATGTATACCTACTAACAAGTTAGCATCCATAACTTGTAAGAAATTGGAGAAACTAATGACTGTCAAAACATTATGAATGCACTTATCAGTATTCTGTTTTCTCTTAAGTTACATTTTTTCTATATGCCACTTGTAGCAAATTATAATTTGAATTACATTTTTGGTTTAGTTTCTTAAAATTATATACATCTACATGGTTTCTTATAATAATATATTTTTAAAAGAAAATACATTAAAAAAATATATTTAAGAATTATGTCATTCACTGAAATCAAGACTCTGGTTTGGACAGTTATGCACTGCCCCACCACTAATGATATTTGCCCTAGTTCTTCATGAGCTCATTCATTCACCTTTCACAGGAGATTTGAAGTCCTGCCATAAGCCTTTCTATAGGTGGCATATTCTTCTCTGGGAAATGCTTGGGCATAATAGACCTAAAGTAAAAAAACAGAGAGTCTTCCGAGTAGAAAACTGCTTTACTGGTGTCTCCTAGTACCTTGGCTTAAAAGACTTCAAGGGATAATTAGTACACAACATGCCTTTTATATACCGAATCACCAGTTATTAATTTATTAATTACAATGACATCTGTTAGAAAAATATGTATTAGTAATATGCATGCTTAGTGCATTCGAGGTTTAAAAGGGTTGATACATTTATTCTGTTCACACTGCATAAATCTGCACAGCTACTAGAGACATTCCAATCCTGCTTATGTCATGAAAATATGCTCAGCTATGATCTGCTTATGCCATGGAAATTAACAAGAAGCATTTAATTTCTGCTAATGTCATGAAAATAATAAGAAGTGTTTTCTACTAGTGTCATGAGACTTAACAAAGAGTTACTGATTTTCTGCTTATGCCATGAGAAAGTACACAGCTGCTGAAACTATTGATAATGAAAACAAAGGCTGCTTGAAAGTATAAACCGTAGTCAGAATTACTTGTACCTAAGCTAGAAATGTACCTTGAATCTAGGTAAAATGTAACACATATATATTAGAACTGCACAACTGAAGAATAGAAAGTTTGTAGTGGGCTAAAAATAAGCCCCAAGGCCAGGTTGTTTTTCTCAAATGTTTTTGTAAATCAACAATAATCCAGTCATGTCAGCAGGAAATCTAAGTAACATTTTCCATGTAACACATAGTGAGTTTTAAATCTGAACATGTCAGCAGGAAATCTAAGTAACATTTTCTGTAGAGTAATACAGAAAGCTGTGTCTAACTATGTCAACAATAGAAAAGTAACATTTCATAGAATTGTATAAAAGTAGCATACTGCTCATTAGTAATTTAGACAAATCCTGTATTTGCATGCTTTGTCTCCTTGCTGCAAGTAATAAAGGGTGCCATACTTGAACCTTACATGAATTGGTCTTTGAAGTTTTTTCCTTTGACAGGTTGGTCCTTCGGACCGGCACCCTCTCTTCACTTCAGATCAGATGAGCCAGGTGGTTGAAACAGTACGGGGAAGAAAACAAATCGGTTCTTCTTATATGAAAAGCCCTCCAACTGAATTGTCGTACAAAAGAGGCCAGCCACTTTCTGATCTGCGACTGAAGGACGGGTCTCCGAATTGGTGATCAATCACATGAGCTCAGGTAAGGTGAATCTCCTTTTTTCTGTTTTCTGTTTTAGATCAGGGACTAGATTTGTATTGTTTTTGTCAAGACTGTATTTTACAAGTCAGGGACAGAAAAGATTACTGTCTTGTCATAGATCAGGAGAAACAGAATAGGTAAGCAGTCATTCTGAAGAGACTATAACAAAATCCGTGGTACCACATTAAAAATCAGAGAAGTTACGTAACGATCAAAAGGGTAGAACAAAATGGGTAATAATTGCACAAAAAGACCTCAAAATCCACCGTTAACAGAAGACGCAAAATACATGCAGTCGCAGCGTGCCGACAATATTAAATATTATTCAAAATGGGTTAATAAATATGAATTAGACGGAAAATTAGAAATATCCTCGCTTATCAAACTTGTCAAACAGCTTAAAACCGATTCCAAAGGTCGGGTAAAAAAGCAATGCAAATTAGGAATTCCTCAGGCACACAGGTGAATTGAGGAAGTAAACCATAAGGAACAGAAGAACAACAATTCAAAAACGATGTTTTTAGATAAGTTGGACAATAACTTAGTAATAACATCGGCCCCTACACCTCCCTTACCAGAATATGAAGCACGTGAACAGGTTAGTCCACCCCCATGATATCCTGTTGTCACTGAAAATAGAGACATTGTAAAAATAAAACAATTTATTAGAGATCCCATCAGGACCAGGTCTCGAACACGGGCAGGTAACTCAAATGAAGGCATTGAGTTATATCAAATGGTTAAGAATTCACGATCTATGAGTGAAGAAGAAATATGTCCACTTATAGAAGTACCTAATCCTCAGGCCGGACAAGATAATCAGGACCCAACCATTTTAGTGTATAGACCCTGGACTCCGGAAGATATCCGGAAAGCCACTGAGGGAATTCCCCATCCAAAAGTTAATTTTAGAAAATTCTCAGAAGATTTACAAGGAATGAGGCTGAGTTATAACTTAAACAGAGAAGAGGTAGAAAAAGTAGTTAGACAAATTGTGGGGCCAGACTGGCACATGATTAGTGGCAACTGGAATCCCCGTGACGCTGCATACAGACCCCTCCCACATAGCAGCACAGAACTGGACAACAGAGTAAAAGGTCTTACAGACCGCATCTCTGAAAAATGAAACCCTAGGGCAGACTGGACTTGCATTAATCAATGCATCCAACAAGAAGGTGAAACTATTGACCAGTATTATGCCAGATTATTAGAATGTTTTAATAACCACTGTGGAATGCAGGTTCCTGAAGATCAAACACAAGATTCCCCATATGAACAGCAGTTAAAGAATGTATTTTTAAAAGGCACCCATAAGCAGTTTTATTACAAAACACATGGTAGATCATCGCACAAGCAGATTACAGTCATTACTTGAATATGCTAGGCATGCCGAAAGGCATTTTAATAGCAAAAAGAAAAAGAAAGTTCAAGTATTTTCTGTAGAAGATGGAGCAGAAGTTTATGTAGTACAGTCTGGACAAAAGAGCAAGAAAAATGCACAGGGAAACAAACAATCTGATCAGCGATCAGAGGACTTTGAAGGGCGAAAGAAAAGGGGTGAGTGCTTCAAATGTGGTAAAAAGGGACACTTGGCAAAGGATTGCGGGAAAAATAAGAAGGCAACCACGGAAGACAAGGAGGGTGAGGACTGACTATATGGTAGTCAGGAATCACTAGAAGGGGATAGCAGAGAAAGGACAAATGAGAATGTGATAGAGGGAGTAGAGGATGTGACAGAAGAGATAGAGGAAGTGCAAGAAGTTAGTGACAATGAAGAAAATGAAATATTAGACCTAGCTTTACTGAGCCTGGAGCTCTATTTAGCAGACACAAAATCAGAAGTTACACTCTTGGTAGAAGGGAGGGAAGTCAAATTCTTGTGTTACTCAGGGGCATCATGAACCCTGATACATCCCTCCAAACTGCCAGAAAACACAGAGTCACCTGACTACATACTGGTAAAAGCAGCTAATGGACAGCTGTATCGGGAGCCCCTCTCCCGTAACATTGCAATAACTGATCCTGTTTCAGGATTGACTCAGAAAAGCAAAATTGTTGTTTCTGAAAAATGCCCAGTAAACTTCTTGGGCAGAGACCTTATGCAGCTATTTGGTATAGCAGTAGTCCCGAACATGCAGGGTATGGAAGCACAGTGACAAATTGATACCTTTGCAGTACAATCGGAGGGTGAAATGTTTTATTGGTACAGCCAGGACTTGGTTACGACTGGTCCAGGGACTGTGACCGAAGAGTTAATGAATGTAGCCATCAGCAAGTTCCCCTCCCTTGACATTGATAAACAACACCTGTTGCACTGTACCCTGTATTATTGTAACACACCAGGACCTGACAAGGAATATGAGCAAGAATTGTTTAAAAATCATGCAAACAGATTGATATTATGTAATCTGTACTGGGACACTGAAGGGAACAGTGTAACCAGCTGTTCATTGCCCCAGGAGTTCTTTATACTTTATAAATCTAATTGATTACCACATGTTAGCTTAACCAAGAACAAAAACATAGAATGGGCAGACCTAGGAGAAAAAGTCACGAGATGGGAGAAACAGACAGAATTAGAACTGTCAGAACAGGGAATACAAATACAGAAGTTGAACTGGATAACTCAGACCCACCCAGCTGTGCACTTGCAGTCTAGCAAGGACAGCTGATTAGCACTCCTATTAAAGGAGGAAGAGAATGCCTTACAGAATATACCAGAAACTCTCTGGTCAACAGAAAAGTCAGATGTAGGACTTATTCGTACAGCGGGACCAGTTACTATCATGCCAAAGTCAGCATTTAGACCACAGAAAAGACAGTATCCCTTAAGAAAAGATGCAGAGGCAGGGATAAAGCCTATTAGAGCACCCTTACTTAAAGGAGGGATATTAGTAGAATCTCCCAATTCACCATGTAACACACCCTTATTTTCTGTTAAAAAAGCAAATGGAGAATGGCGTATGGTCCAAGATTTACAAGCTGTAAATGACACAGTAATACCAAGGGCACCTACAGTGCCAGACCCACACACCCTGTTGAATGATTTAAAACCTCAACAGAAGCATTTTTCTGTGGTAGACATTAGCAATGCGTTCTTTTCGATACCGATACACCTTGATAGCCAGTATTGGTTTGCATTCACATTTCAGGGGAAAAGGTATACATATACGCGACTACCACAGGGATATTGTGAAAGTCCAACAATATTCTCACAAGAAATGGCAAGCAACTTGGCGGGATTTACCCCACCAAGAGGCAATCAGATTTTACTTTATGTTGATGACATCTTGCTGGCGGCCCCCACCCAACAAGATTGTAGAGAGGATACCATAGCGCTATTATGATTTCTAGCCACTGAAGGACATAAGGTAAATAAAAATAAACTGCAGCTTTGGAAAAAACAAGTCAAATACCTAGGATATGTAATATCCAAAGAAGGTAGAACATTAGATGAGGACAGAAAAGTCTCAATTTTGCAAGCACTAAAACCCACTACCAAGAAGGAAATTATGTCCTTCCTGGGTACAACTAATTTTTGCCGGAGCTGGATTCCAAACTATGCCTTGGAATCTGCACCTCTGACTGACCTGATATATAAGAAGCCTATGGCAGCACAGAATTTGTTACAATGGACACCAGAGGCAGAATCTGCTTTCTGCAAACTGAAACAGTTAATAGTGTCCTCATTAGTTCTGGGATTACCAAACTACCATAAACGTTTTTTCCAAACTGTAGATTGTAAGCAAGGTTATATGACATCAGTGTTAACACAACAGCATGGGGACAAGCAACGCCCCATTGCTTACTATTCATCACAACTAGACCCAGTGGTACGGTCCTTACCTCACTGTGTACAAGCAGTAGTTGCAGCTGCAATGGCAGTACAGGCTTCGGCCTCAGTAGTCTTATTCCACCCTCTCACTTTGAGAGTGCCTCATGCAGTCGCGATTATTTTACTGCAAGAGAAAGTAGCATATCTTTCCCCTGCTAGGCATCTTTCCTGTATGACCATATTGTTGAGCCAACCTCACATGACAATTGAACGATGTACGACTTTGAACCCTTCTACCTTGCTCCCAACCCCTGCAGAAGGCACATCACACCACTGCCTGCAGGTAATTGAGCAAAAGACACTACCTAGAAAAGATCTCACAGATGTCCTCTTAGATGATGCCGAGGTGACATACTACGTGAATGGTTCGTGCAAAAGGGGTCCTGCAGGACAGAACCTAGTAGGATATGTAGTAGTTTCTGATACTGAGATTATAGAAGCAAAACCTTTACCACACAACTTATCTGCACAGGCAGCAGACTTGATTGCCTTGACACGGGCATGTACCTTATCAAAGGGTAAATGTGTAAACATGTTTACTGACAGCCAGTACGCTTTTTCTACTGTACATGTTTTTGCGCAACAGTGGAAAAACCGAAGAATGACAACATCTACTGGCAAACCTATCAGTCATGCACAGTTTATTTTAGATCTTTTAGAATCTATTCAGTTACCTCAGAAAGTAGCTATTTGTAAATGCACAGCTCACACCAAGCAACAAGATAGGATTTCAAAAGGTAATACGAGAGCTGATACAGCCACAAAACAAGCAGCTTCTGAAGTATTTCTTTTAAATGAGGAACTAAAACCCTCTGAGATTTTAGACTTAGAAATGTTAAAAACAATGCAGACACTCACTACGCAAGCTGAAAAACAAAGATGGGTAAAACGAGGAGCAATTCTAAAAGGGCTGTACATCTCTAAAGAAGGGAAACTGATACTACCATCTAATTTGTTTAGATATGCAGCTTTGTTGAGCCATGGGCAGTGCCATGTCTCAACAGGGGGGATGGTACAGCTGGTGAACCAGGTGTTCACAACGTACGGATTTACAAACTACTCTAAAAAATTTTGTTTGATGTGCCAAATTTGTAACAAACATCATGCCCAAGGGGCGTTAAAGCCCAAGCAAGGGAGTTTCCCTACACCACCATATCCGTTTCACACTATCTGTATGGATTTCATAGAATTGAAGAAATGTGAAAATAAGAAGTATTGTCTTGTCATGGTAGATATGTTTTCCAGATGGGTGGAAGCCTTTCCAACCAAAAATCCAGATGCAGCTACGGTGGCAAAAGTACTTGTCAAAGAAATCATCCCTAGATTCGGCATTCCGGAAAGGATCTACAGTGACAATGGTACACACTTTGTAAACCAAACTATACAGCAGTTAAGTAAGCATTTTGGTATTTCTTTAAAAAATCATTGTGCATACCATCCGCAATCTGCAGGGCTAGTTGAGAGGCATAATGGAATATTAAAGAATAAATTAAGAAAATTAATAGCTGAGACAGGAATGAATTGGCTGTATTGTTTGCCTCTGGCACTGTTGAGCATGAGAACTGTTCTGACTGCAAAAGGATTGACTCCTTTCGAAAAACTGTTTGGAAGGGCTTATTATACACCCCAGTGGAAACTTCTCATGTCCGCAGACCAGGAAGCTGACTATACACTAGCTGAATATATGAGAAATTTGTTGAATTCTAAACATCTTTTGCAGTCAAATTCTGTTTCAGATAAAGAACAAACCGAAACATTGGAAGTGGCAGTGATCCCAGGGGACTGGGTGTGGGTGAAAAATATAAAGAAGAAAAACTGGACATCACCAAGGTGAGAAGGTCTATACCAGGTGCTTCTTTTGACACCCACTGCAGTCAAGATAGCAGAGTGAGCCTTGTGGATCCACCTGACACACTGCAAACTAGTTAAGAACTTTGAACTGGACAAAAATCTTACCTCTCCATCGGGGCCCTCAGCACAAAGTCTGGCTACAAAGGGGGGTCAAATCAATAGGCCTGATCCATCTCAACCCCAGTGAAGAAACCATTGGTGCTGAAGGTCCTATTAGGGCAGAGAGTAAGATCACATGTCAAAAGCAAAAATGATAGAATCCAGAAAAATCCAAATAAAACTACTCAGAAGAGTCGGAGAAAACAGGAATGCAGAACAACCGTTTCCTCAGAAGTATTGCATAATCATCCTGTTAACTGTACTAGTGACAATAATCTTTTTGTTGTGGCCATTCCTTTTCCCAGCCACACAAACTGAACTGAATAAATGTGGAGAGTTGCACGCAGAGTGGCACCCAAACTTCAACACTTACCAGGCAATCAAATATGTGTATGCTGAGACCTACAATGTTTCGAATTGCTGGATTTGCACAGCTTTGCCAACAGCATACGGGGGGGTTATTGTTAACTTCAGTCCCCCTAGGAGCCAACAAGACCTGGGAAAATTTAGTCTATGATACATCAGATGTTACATCACAAGATAAAGTAGCATTGCACTTGTCTGTTCGACAGAAGGGAACTATGTGTTTTTACAAAAATGTACAGTTCAGGTGGGTTGGAGCAATTGCAATGTGACTGTTCCCTAATAAATGCTACAATAAAACTGATAACACAGATTCCTATTGCAAAACAAGCTATGATTCATTTTTTGAACTGATGCATAGGACAACTGATGAAGTAAAACAATGCTGATCTTTATAAACAACTGATTATAGTTGACAAAAAAATGTTTCATCCAGAACCAGGACATAGTAAAGTTACTACCAAAGTAGAAGACTGTTATTTTGTATGTGGTAGGAAAGCATACAAGTGGTTACCTGAGAATTGGTCTGGCAGTTGTTATTTGGGGTACCTGGTTCCGGCCATACGACACACAGCAGTTTTGCCTCAGGAAAAAATTTGAAATGTTCGACGAGAAATCAAGAGGCCTGTCAATCCAGTAGGGTAAATCAATGCAGGCTGGAAAAACCATCATGCTGTGGGCCTGGGGAAAAATGGACTGTCGCATATGAACTTGGGTGATACCATCATCTCGTGGGCAGGTGTATTGCCAGCATATCAACAAAATTAATCTGGGAACTGAGAAAACTGTCTAAACTTCTCGAAATAATGAGCAATTTAACCTTTTCCACTCTAGAATTGGTGACTGATGAACTGACTGCCATGAGAACTGTAGTGCTTCAAAACCGCATGGCTCTCAACTTCACCCTAGCGGCGACAGGAGGTACTTGCGCTTTAATCCAGGAGGAGTGCTGTTCATATATTCCTGACCACAAACACGAGATAGACATTCACCTTGAGGTAATTTAGCAGGTGTCGGCTATGACCAAACCAGGACCAAATCCATTGACGGACTTTTTCCAGAGATTGTTTGGGAGGTTGGGCAGTATCCTGATGAACATTCTGATCACCATCTGTGTAGGAATAATTCTACTGGTGGTATGTGTTTGCTGCTGCATCCCCTGCATGAAAAGACTGATTAAAGACTTTGTAGACATGTCAGTTTCAGAAACCTTATACCAAGGTGCTAAACTCGAAGAATTGTTGAAAAATTGAAAATGCTTTCATAAGTTTAAACTGAATGACTCTCTTAACTGCAAATCCTGAGTAGGAAGAGGTTAGGGGAAGAAAAAACTGTTTAGGCTTATTTTGAAAGTAGAATAAAAGTATTAAAAGGGGGGAAATGTTAGAAAAATATGTATTAGTAATATGCATGCTTAGTGCATTCGAGGTTTAAAAGGGTTAATACATTTATTCTGTTCACACTGCATGAATCTGCATAGCTACTAGTGACATTCCAGTCCTGCTTATGTCATGAAAATATGCGCAGCTATGATCTGCTTATGCCATGGAAATTAACAAGAAGCATTTAATTTCTGCTAATGTCATGAAAATAATAAGAAGTGTTTTCTACTAGTGTCATGAGACTTAACAAAGAGTTATTGATTTTCTGCTTATGCCATGAGAAAGTACACAACTGCTGAAGCTATTGATAATGAAAACAAAGGCTGCTTGAAAGTATAAACCATAGTCAGCATTACTTGTACCTAAGCTAGAAATGTACCTTGAATATAGGTAAAATGTAACACATATATATTAGAACTGCACAACTGAAGAATAAAAAGTTTGTAGTGGGCTAAAAATAAGCCCCAAGGCCAGGTTGATTTTCTCAAATGTTTTTGTAACTCAACAATAATCCAGTCATGTCAGCAGGAAATCTAAGTAACATTTTCTATGTAACCCATAGTGAGTTTTAAATCTGAACATGTCAGCAGGAAATCTAAGTAACATTTTCTGTAGAGTAATACAGAAAGCTGTGTCTAACTACGTCAACAATAGAAAAGTAACATTTCATAGAATTGTATAAAAGTAGCATACTGCTCATTAGTAATTTAGACAAATCCTGTATATGCATGCTTTGTCTCCTTGCTGCAAGTAATAAAGGGTGCCATACTTGAACCTTACATGAATTGGTCTTTGAAGTTTTTTCCTTTGACAACATCAAAAATCACAAATGCACCAACTTTAAAGTGACACTTCCCCTTTTACAAAACAGTAATATTGTCCCACCATGTCCCCAACTATAAATACAAGCACAAACCTTCCAATTTGTATGTTAATATTTATCCATTAAGATTGAACAATTAAATTAAACATTTATATAAACCTCCAGGTTAAGACCTGAAAGAAATAACGTATTAAAATTAATGATGAAACTGTTTTCTAAAGTTAATAACTTTTCCTTATATACCTCCCCATGTTGATGTGTAGGCCTGGCTAATACACTAAAAAATAAAGAAGAATCAGAACCCCCATGGGTAAGAAAGAAATGGTGAGCAACTGGGCTATCCAATCTCCTATGTCTGATGTTCCCCATATGCTCCAAAATGCATTTTTTGACCTGTCTCTTGGTCTATCCAATGTAACACTTGCTCGGAGAACACCCACATCCCACAATATAAACCACTCCACTGGAATGACAAGTGAAGCTTTGTGTTGCTTTATATACTCCATCATTGATCTTATTACCATGTAAGTTCCTTAGCCTAGGGCAAACTTTACATCTGGAACAGGAGTAGCATCCTAACCGATCACCAGTGCCTACCTTTTTGTTCTTCCCTTTACTTGCTTTTTAGCCAAGGTGCTAGGAGACACCAGTAAAGCATTTTTCTACTCGGAAGACTCCATGTTTTTTATATTATTTATTTTTGCATAATAGACCTATGATGGTGAGATCACTGCTCCTACATTCATTAGAGTAAGAAACAGGAGGTGGGTGTCACATACGTGGCCTGATAACACGGATGTTTAGGATTAAGGGAGAGAGGGCAAACTTTATGTATGACAGAGTGGGTAAGTTATGTCACATCCACTAACTTGCAGAATGAAACACACACTCAGGGCTATTCTTTCTATTAGCAATCAGATGGTAACCAGCCAGGATATACAAACCAGTCTCCACCAGGAAGCACCCAGCTACAAACAGAACCCACAGCCTCCATACCAGGACAGACAAGTTAATGAAAGATACTAAGATACTTCAGTTCCATCTCCACCTTGTGCCTAGCTTCTCTAGTGCCAGAACTGCTAACTGAACCAAGACCATTACCGTCCCAGTCAGGTTTCCATCTTGTATGCTGTAGAGATGGGTTGATCTAATCCATTTTCATTTAAATGTGTAAAATGGAAACTATTCCTGTAAAATGTAGCTCACATAGAATGATTAAATTTACAACATGATTTATTGCATTTAGTCTATGGTGTATTAGTTTAACTTCATATAAATGCTGTGTAAGAAATAATACTTGTTTTAGGGCAATGTTTGATGTTTTGTATTTCATTTCCTACTACGTCTGACTTCTGAAGTTTCATCTGTTGTACTGATTAATGGTGCTGATATATTCTACCTTTTTATCAAATGCTATATTGTTTCCAATTTGCTTTTCAGTATATTGCATTCTAAGTCAAACTCCAGCAAGGTGTTGTCACTATTTCCAGTCCTGGTATGATAGTCAACTAAGAATTCCTATGCATTCTGGATTTTCCCATTGGATTAACCTTTTGCAACAATTGCTTTCAACTAAGCCACTAGTCTTCATCTTTTTATTCATTCTCATTTCTGCCTCACTAACTCTTTCCCCCTTGTCTTTATTGAGCAATTCTTTGATGTCTTCTTTTTGTATTTGTTCCAGCTATTTGTCACAAGTGTCTATTTTCATGCTGTGAAATGAGTGAAGGACTACTGGCAATTTCATCATCCCTAGTGAAGGTTTATTGGTAATTTCATCATTCTTGTCACATTGATTATTTCAAACAATGTTTAAGTCTTCTCCCCCACCTGTAGAGTAGCATATAGTTTTTACAACTTCCTTTATGCTTTTTTCTACCATATCTCTCTCTCTCTCTCACCTTGATCCCAACATCGAGCACTAAGTACATGGGAACATTGACTCTTTTACTTCAGTTTACTGCCTTCTGCAGCAGCCCACCTACTTCACCTGCTGCTCTTTGCATACTGTAAGATACTTAACTGGCAGGTATGCAGTCAGCATGACAGAAGAAACTGTTCTTAAAACAATACTTATGGTATGACTTTTGGTAAAGGTTGGTAAGCTTGTGCAGCTGAAAAAATAAATGCAATCTGGGCTTCCATCATAAGCTTTCACAAACAAGAACTTTAAAATAAGCTTGCAGTTTCCATGCAGTGCAAATAGGCTGTAGGATTGATGACTAAAAGAAACAAACTACCAGAATTGTTAATACTGGTGAGCTGCTGATGCAGGTATGCAGGGCTTAGTGTGAGGATGGTTTACAGAACAGTAGTAGACTAAAGTCTGTAGGTGGCACTGTTGGCGGATTTTAATTACTTCTTACAGTTCTAGCTGGTTATGAGTGAGCTTGCCAAATTAATAATAGGTTCATAGGTAAGTTCTAATCTAGCTGCTCTTGTGGGCCATTTAAGCCAAAACAATTTCCCTTTTGGTGCTGAGTTAACTTAACCTACTTGGTGTTAGATCAGCCTTACCCATGCCATGGTCAGTAATTATATATTACCCCCTACTGAGTATAACTTTGATCATATTAAAGATAGTATGAGGGGACCCATACACAGAATAAAAAATTTAGGAGCTGTCTGTTTCCCTTAATAGCAAAGGGAGCAGTCACGGGGTATATTTTCTGTTTTCCTTCCACAGATCCAAGTTATGCTTGAATATGGACAAAGATGAGCAGTGATATCCTCTGTGAGACATACCTTTCCCTCCAAACTGTTCTGTTGATATTACAAAAGAGGTTTAGATCCTTAGACTGAGTATTTCTAAAGCCATTTGACTTGTGAACGTAGACTAAATCCATCAGTATTGGGTTGGATGATGCCTTATAAGCCAGACACAGGTCACCTTTTAGCAGTCCACTAGATACCGAGTATAGTGACATGGCTATGATCTGGTCCATGTAGCATATATTGTTTATGCCTTGTATCATTTTACTAAGGTATCTCTATGAATACTCCTGTTGTTGCACATATCTAGACATATACTTGTCAGAGGAGTCATTATACTCAATGACTGGTCAAATGAGGGCTGATTAAAAGAGGCCAAAGACATTCCTAGATCCTGTCACAATCCCTTTATTTACAAACTGTGCAATATAGAAGGGTTTTCTTATGACAATGGACACATGTCAGTCAAAGTTAGGTCACTGTCAACGTACGTTCCTAAATCCAGAACAACTGGGTTAACTCTTAGGGGTATATTGTCAATGTGGTTGTTTCCTGGGGTAGATGACTTCCCAAAGAAAATGATAATACATTGTTTGACATCTACTTTCAGTCTATGATTTTGGCATCAGTTATTTATTTTTGGCAAACCTTCCTGCATGGTAGCAAAGTCATTTGGGAATTCAGTGACTGCTCCAAGCTTGTAGTCATCTGCAAACTTACTAAGACAGAGCCCTTTGATATTTGCTTTTACTGCTGAGAAAAATAACAAAGTCTTGGAATATGTGAAGAAGTTCTCTAGAAAAACAGCTGACATAAAACCTGCTCTTTCAAGGCACACTGCCAAGCTGACTGAGATCAATGACATGGTTGGGACCTTATCACTCTGGCTGGATGTCCTGGAGACAGAAATGGATCGACTGAAAGATAAGCAACTAGATGCTGAACACAGAGGCAAAAGAATGAACCTACAATATTTTGGAATAATCATAAATATTGAGGGCTCACTGCACTGCCTTTTTGGCAAGTAAGTTGACCAAATTTACCAATGAACCACTTTAGAGGATCTTGCCAGTTTGTTTGCTTAAGGAATTGGCAGCAGGTTGTAGTCTTCTAGGCTGGCTGTTTATGATTATCATTTCTTAAAGAGCAGCTGGCCTTATTATAAGTTATGTGTCTTCTTCAATGGTGCTGTGTTTGTATATAATTTCAGAGACAAATGTTTGCTAAAATGTTTGAATGTTCATTTTGTTTTTAGTTTTATTGTTCACAAGCCTCCCCTGTACTAGTTTAAATGGTTGAACAAGTAGTTGATATGGTGTAATAAAAAGTATATCAGTGAAGTATATTATATATTTATGATAATAATCTAGACCACAATGTTGACCAGTAAAGACAAGCTGATAAAGGGCAACTGTTAATGACCTAGCTGGAAATGGTACATGAAGATTATTACATTGAATGCAAATGTGATTATTACCTCCCTGAAGTCTTAAAGGGTGCTATGTTTTTTTTTTAAAGAAGAGATGTAGGCATTGCTCTGTTTCATGAAATACATCTAAAAAAGGGATCTTACAGTATTACAGAGTTTAGGATGCAGGGCAATAGGTGTGTCCTCCTATCCTTAGAGGAGAAATGGGAGGTAGTTATTTTGATGATGAAATTATATAATTTTGAGGTTGTCTACATGAGGAGATAAGGAAGGTAGATTCTTCATTAATAAAGGAAGATTGAGACATAATGTAATTAGCATAGTTAATGTGTATGCCTCCCATAAGTTAAGACTACATGTTTATCTAGTATGATTGGTTCCTGGATTATGGCTCAGGATTGTATGGGTCTTTGGGCTGCTGACCAGGACTTAGTAACTTCAAGTTTGGAGGTAAGAAATGGCTTGAGAGCACATCTCTTTCTTCAGGACAGAAAAGTCCTTAAGCAACTATCTTGGTAAGATGGAGTTTGGGGACATGCACAAAGTATTATGGTGGGAAAAGCAACAGGTTCATACTCATTTTCTTCAACAGCTAGGTTGGATAACATTTTATTTTTTAATAAAAGAGTGTACATATGTTTGTAGGCGTTAAGAATATATACCACGGATCTTGTCAGATCATTCTCCAGTATTGCTGACCCTTACGTTACATGACAGATTTTTTTTCAATGACACTATAAATTTAATAAATACTTCTGTGTAGGGCAAGACTTCTGGACAAGCCTTAGAGAACTGAACAGGGCAATACAACCTGGTAACATTTAGGAAGCACTGCCACTGTTCAGTAATAAACTGAAGAAGCAGGTTACGAGCAACTCAAAGGATATTATAAAGCAGCAGAAGGGAGATGTTTATGAGAAAAAGAGGCAATTACAATGAGATTGGGCATGGACAGGGGCAGTATGGCAGGTGGGATGATATTAGAGCAGGAGTATATTAAATATAAGAAAGACCTTATAGGGCTGCTGGACTTTAAGATTAGTCAGGCCCAGACTAACTAAAAGCTGAGTAATTTTGACAACACTACTCAGAGTTTTGTATTTAGGACAGTAAAACCGAGAGAAAATGTGGGATGGTTAGTAGCATAAAAAATGGGTGGTAGGGATGATCATGATAAACCTCATGGTCTGTTTGAATCTTTCTTTAAGAAGTATGCAGAACTTTAACCTAAACCTCTGCAGTTGACTGGGAAGCTTGAACTTAAGGACAAATTAATATCTAAATCCTGAGACTAGATCAGGAAACTAAAGGACTGGCTAAGGTCGCCCATCACATTAGAAGAATTGCAAGATGTTGTTTATGAAACTGAGAAGAAACATAATTCTATCCCCAGAAAGTATTATGTTAGAAGTATACATTTCATCCATAAATATCAGGCCCACTGTGTGGTGGCATTATTAAATGCAGCCTTAAGGAGTTTAGAGGTTCCTCCATCATGGAGGTAGGCCATAATTCCCATTATACAGTAGCAGGGAAAGGATGAGTAGGTTGAATGCTTTTTGGCAACATTTGACAGGTACAGCTCAAATTGGTTTTATAAAAGAAGAAGCACAACCAGTAACGTTCTTAAAACTATGAAGGTAACAGAAAAAAACATGTCAGAAATTGAAACAAGCTGTTCTCAAGAGTTTTGATGCTGAAAAGGGATTGTGTTGATTGAGGTGGAATTACTTGTTTTCATTATTAAAAAGGCTTGACTTCCTCAGGAATATTGGCCAGTTGCCAGTCTCTCTTTATGAAGGGACAAAGGCATAAATTAAAAGAAGAAACAAATTGTGTCTCCAATTATAATTGGTAGAAGCAGAAGGAAAGGATGTGTGCTATTTCCATTTCTCTTTGATTTCTATACACAGTTGTGGACAGAGCTCTTAATGAGTACCACCCAAACTGGTAGCTAGAGCAGGGGGAATTGGTATAAACTGCCCTTTTATGCAGTCAGTTTGTTGATCTACTCAGAGAAACCTGAGAAATATTTAGGGCTGGTACATTCAGTATTATCTCAGTTTAGAGAAATCTTGTGGTAAAAACTTAACCTGTAGAGGACAAGTGTCTTGAGTATCAAGTATTGTCCTTCACAAGAGATAGCTAGTAGGTTCCCATACTTGAATATATTTAGGCTGCCAAAAAAATCTGGGCAAAATCGTAGGAAGCTCAGTGTCCATGATGATGATCTTGACTTAAGAAAGCATAGTTGATAAGGTTACCAAATATTGAAAAATGCTGAAAGGGATATACCAGATATGGGGAGAGAATCCAAGATCTGCAAGAATATATACTCCTGCTAGTCTTGTATGTTGAAGCAGGGATCCAAGTGTACCCTCCCAGTTCTGTTCTCCAGAAAGTAAAATGGGAGACCATGGAATTTATGTGTGACCAAAATAAGCCAAGTGTTAGCTGGGAATTAACCAGTGATGTGGGAGAGGAAGTTGGAAAGTGAAGTTCCTGAGGGTCAATTGGAGGCATTCATAATTATGCACAAATACTAAATCCTGGTAATACAGATGTTTTGGATGTCAATATCTTTTTAAGTATTTTATATACATGCTAGATAAGCCAGGATGTATGCAGTTCTAAGTTTTGTTTGGTGAATATGTAAGCAGGTGGTAGTTGGGTTTTTGTTGCATATCTTGTGGGATTGACTACAGTATCATGCTTTACATTTTGGACTATTATTAGCATATGTTTTTATGGTGACTGTGGTGGTGCAGCAGTTAGCGTTGCTGCCTCACAGCAAGAGGTTCTCCGGTTCGATCCTCAGCTGGAGTGCCTTCTGTGCAGAGTCTGCATGTCCTCCCTGTGGTCATGTGGGTTTCCTCTGGGTGCTCTGGTTTCCTCACACATCCCAAAGACATGCTGTAGGTGGATTGGATATTCTAAATTGGCCCTAGGCGTGAGTGCATGTGTGTGCCTTCCTTGGAAATTTAGGTGCTGGGCTGGCAACTTGACACCGTAAAACTCCACTGCCAGTCATGAGCAGACAGTTAATCCAGTGTGGCGAACCCTAACCAGGAAAAGCCGAAAAAAGATTAGCATATGTCTTATATTATGAATGTTAATTCATATGCTCGGACTTTTCTTCTAAACTGACGCATTTTTATTGCATTTATATTTTAATGTATTTAATACTCAATTGTTATGCATGTGCTGTTTGCATCTTGTTTTTGCCACTATGGCTTGGGTTATATCTGAAAAGGATTCTTGGACTGGCCCACTTAACCGGATAACAAATTTGAAATAAATAAAAATATATATGCCCAACACTACAATATATACCCAACACTACAACTTGTGAGAGATGCACTTACATAGCCAAAATGGAAGCAAAGCTCTCTCCTCCAAAGATTGTGCTAGACAGTCAAGAGGAGAAGGTTAACACCCACACTACACCTCAAGCAACACATAGCCCTTCTAAACCCACACCACCAACACCCACATATAGCAACACTAAATCCACATATGCAGAGGCCCTTAACTGTAACCTGCCCAAGCAACAAGGACCTCTGAAGCTGAAACGCAAACAAACACCAATCACAACCAAAGTGTCACATAGTTCACAACACCAGTGTGCCACCCAGCAACAGCCCCTAAGGCAAGACAACGTACCTAACACTTTAGTCATAGGTGACTCTATAGTCCAGCACACTGATGTCCCACTCACCAGGTTGAACAAGGAACAAATTACAGTCAGCTGCCTATCAGATGCCTGGGATGACATGCTTGACAAGCCACGCTGCTTTGCAAGGGACGGCTTGCACCTGTCACCCCCGGGATTCCGGATATTGGCTAAGGCTCTTGTCACCCCCATAGTGCCTTTTTTAGGCAAGGCTCAAATTCTAAACCTACCACCCTAGAAAACAAAAATGGGAAGAAACTAAGGGTAATGCTGCTCAATGCCATAAGTCTAAATCTCAAAATGCACGCACTCAAGGCCCTTTTCAGTATGGAGAACATCGATGTCTGTGCTGTGACTGAAACCTGGTTCAAGGCTCCTGAGAGCACCCCGGCACTATCAGGTTTTACCTCATATCATGTGTTCCGGCCCCAAAACCCGGACCACACCACAAAAGGAGGGGGTGTATCCATATTCATCAAGGATACCCACACCTCCAGGTTGGTGGCAACGCACGAAGCATCGGAAACCATCCAGGTGCAATTAACCATAGGCAAAACTGCTCTACAATTTGTAGCATGCTACAGGCCACCCTCTCAAACTCAGGAACCCCACACAGCCTTCCTGAAGACACTGGAGGGTATAAATGTATCTCCAAACACCATTATATTGGGTGACTTCAACTACCCGAATATAGACTGGGAACATTACTCAAGCCCCAACTTTCTAGCCCAAAGGTTCCTGGAGTTCATAAATTCAAATGCCATGGAACAACTAGTCACCGTTCCCACAAGAGGAGAAAATATACTAGATCTCATCATCACAAACATGGGGACAAAATGCTCCACACGGAAGTACATCCCTCATTGGTGAGATCAGATCACAAACTTATCTCACTGGAAATCCACATCCGCCCCCACCCCAAACAAAAAGACCACAGTGAAGAACTTCTCTAAAGCAAACTTCACACTACTCAAGACTGGTGTGGTATCCTTCAAGGCCCCCGAGCCAGTGGAAACCACAACCCAAGCTGCGGAAGCCCTTACAAATGCCTTCTACGAACACCTCCAGGACTGCATGGATCAGGCAATCCCTAATAAAACCAAGACTCTTTCCACCAAGGGCAAACGTCCAGTCTGGTGGACCCCAGCCATAAATAAACTTTACAATAAGAGGAGAAAGCTGTTACATGATAGAGCAAAATCCATACAAGAGAAGACACCCTTGATCATTATTAGTAAAGAAATACGAGCACTCATAAAATCATCCAAGGCCAACTTTGAGATTAAAATTGCAATAGATTCAAAAGACAATCGTAAGGCCTTCTTCAGCTATGTTAGAAACCTGGGTGGAAACTCCCAGAAATGCACAGAATTAGTCCAAAATGATGCAAAAATCACTGAACCCACAGACATTGCCAACATACTGGCAGACAGGTTCAGTGCAAACTTCACCCCTCTCCCCAAAGGAGAGATAACTATCCCAGCGGAGTGTAGCCTCCCAGACATCTCAAATGCGCAGGTGAAAGCTGCTCTCTCTAAAGCTAAAAACACAGCATCAATGGGACCGGATGGTGTCCCAGGCTGTATGCTACACGAACTCAACGAGGAACTAAACCCGCATATAAGGCAGCTGTTTAATCTTAGCCTTACCACAGGATACGTGCCCAAGGAGTGGCGTACGGCAACTGTGGTCCCACTCTACAAAGACGGTACCTCTACGGACCCTGGTAATTACCGCCCCATAAGCTTAACAAGCCTGGTCTGCAAAGCTATGGAGAGGATCATAATGGAACTCATAAACAAAGACATAGGGGACTTGCATACATTTGACCTGACCCAGTTTGGCTTTGTCAAGGGCAGATCATGCCTTTTGAACTTGGTCGACTTCTTCGAAACAGTCACCAAGGCCATTGATGAGGGAAAGGCAGTCCATACAGCCTACCTTGACCTTGCAAAAGCTTTCGACACAATACCCCACTCGGGTATTATAGAGAAACTTACCAGCTTAAATGTAAACCCATATGTCACAAGATGGGTTGCAAACTGGCTAAAGGACAGAACCCACAGGGTTAGAGTTTCTGGCGCCATGTCAGACTCCAAGCCGGTCACAAGTGGTGTCCCACAGGGCTCAGTCCTTGGCCCCCTGTTGTTCGGCATCTACTTCTCAGAAGTACAGGCAAACATAGGAGGACTATGGCTGACAAAGTTTGCAGATGACTGCAAACTGGGCGCCATAGTGGAAAGTACATTGGACACAGATATCCTTCAGAGTGGTCTCACGGAAACTGATAACTGGTGCCAGAGCCATGGCCTGAAGTTAAATGCCAAAAAATGTATAGTCATACCCTTCGGGAAAAACAAGGTAACCCCAAGCTACCATATAGGTGGCAATCCATTAAGCACTATCAGGGACCTGGGGACCCAGATTGACAGTGGCCTTTCTTTTGACACTCACATTGCTAAAGTGGTTAGAAAGACCTTCTACATTGCCCACCTGATCATGAAGGGATTCACATCCAGATCAAGTGAGGTCATTGTTCCCCTGTACTCTTTACTTATCAGACCAATGATCGAGTACAATGCCCCATTCGGGATGTATCTCACCCGACACCGGCAGCAATTGGAGAGACCCCAAAAGTTCCTCACCAAAAGGATAAAGGGACTTCAAAATCTGTCATATGCTGCCAGACTGAAGAAACTCCAGCTCTAGTCAGTCGCATACCGCATGCTCAGAGGTGACCTGTGCCTGACATACAAGGCCATGTCCAACCCGGAATTAATGGACATGCTCCACCTCAAAAAATCCAAATCTACCAGATCCACTAGAGCAAGCGACTTAAACCTTAGCACGGATATAAATAGGACATGCTGGAGGGATAGATTTGTCACCCAGAGACTCCCTATGCTGTGGAATAAAATCCCAGTCCATGTGAGGCAGAGCACCTCACTGGCTCTGTTCAAGAGAAATCTTGACCGGTGGATGGGAGATCGTAGGTTTACCCCGGAAATCATCTCTGTGTCACTGCTGGACAGAGGCACAACAAACTAATGGGCGCAGTATTTTTTAACATAAGGGGTGGCGTAAGCCACAAAACTTTGGGCTAGGCTTATAAATGCCTTAGGGCAGATAGCCTAGTATAAACCTATGAACCTATGAACCTATGATCTGCCACATAACGCATGCACTCAAGTCACTCCACAACAAGTACAAATATGACTCTGTCATTGTCGATGTTGGAGTGAATGACTTGAGATGTACCTCCCTGGACTACATGAAAAGAGACATGGAAGAGCTCTTGGATCATGTGGCCCAGGCAGGTATGACCCTAGCTCTGAGTAGCATCCTGCCTTCACCCAGAATGTTACCACAATATAAGGACAAAATGATTGACTTCAACAATTGGCTAAGCTTCTGGTGTCATTCATAGGGGATCCAGTATCTGTCTGCCTGGGATGACATGATCGACAGACCATGATACTTTGCCAGAGATGGTCTGCACATATTGCCGCTGGGATTCAGGTTACTGGCTAAGGCTCTTGCTACCCCTATAGTGCCTTTTTTAGGCAAAGTTCAATGGACAGAACCACCACAGCAACAGGTACAAGCATGCAAAATCTGAAGGTAATGCTACTCAATGCTAGAAGTCTAAACCTCAAAATGCACTCTCTCGAGGCAGTCCTAAAAATGGAAAACATCGATATCTGTGCAGTAACTGAAAACTGGTTCAAGGCTCCAGTGACAACCCCTGCAATACCAGGCTATAACTTCTACCACACTTTTTGGCCACCAAACCAGGACCGAAACACTAAAGGTGGAGGAGTGTCAATATTCACCAAGGATATTCACACCACCAGTCTAGTTGCCCAACACAATGCATCTGAAATTCTCCAGGTGCAACTAACACTAGGTAAGACTGCAATCCAAATTGTAGCTTGCTACAGATCCCCCACCATACCACAAGATTCTTACTACACCTTTCTAAACATACTGGAAGATATTAAGATTGAACCAAACACCCTAATACTGGGTGAGTTTAACTACCCTGCCATTAACTGAGAAAACTACCCATGTACCAACACCTTTGCCCAACGGTTCTTGGAATTCATAAATTTCAATGCTCTTGATCAACTAATCCATAGTCCCACCAGGGGCTCCAATATCCTAGACCTGGTCATTACCAACATGGGAAATCGATGCTCCACATCTATGGTCACCCCCTCGTTAGTCAGGTCTGACCATAAGCTAATCACCCTTAACATCCACGTTCCACCCCCCCACCCCCCAGTAAGGAAACGTCCATAAAAAACTTCTCCAAAGCCAACTTCATGCTACTCAATTCAGAAGTGACAAACTTCATGACACCCATGCAAACGGGAACTGAACGTTCAACTGCTGAATCCTACACTAAGGCACTGTACGAGCACATCCACTCATGCATGAATCGTGCCATCCCAAATAGAACCAAGATGCTCTCATCCAAAAAAAGGAAGCTAATCTGGTGGTCCCCTGCCATAAACAAACTTTGCAACAAAAGGAAGAAACTGTTGCAGAAAAGAGGAAAATCCCAGGATGCAAAACACTCCCTTACCAGCCACAGTAAGAAACTGAGATCCCTCATAAAATCCTCCAAAGCTAGTTACGAAAATAAAATTGCCAAAGAGTCCAAAGACAACCACAAGGCATTCTATAACTACTTCAAGAATCTAAATGGCAATGCTCAGATCTGCTCTGAGCTAAAACAGAATGGCATTAAATATACTGATCCCAAGGATATTGCCAATATCCTGGCAGATCGATTCAGTGCCAACTTCACCCCCTAAATGGCCCATCTCAATACCGGAAGAATTGCAAAATTCCAGTACTAATGGCCACACAGGTAAAAAATGCACTCTCCAAAGCTAAGAATACAGCATCCATGGGACCAGATGACATCCCGGGCCGTGTACTACATGAACTACAACATGAACTTGCACCTCACCTAAGTGCCATGTTTAATCATAGCCTCACCTCAGGTTTCGTGCCCACTGAGTTGCACAGAGCTACAGTTATCCCACTCCACAAAGGGGGATGGGATCCACCTTGGATCCAGGAAACTACCATCCCATCAGTCTGACAAGCCTTAACTGCAAGGCCATGGAGCGTATTATCATGGAATTTATAAACAAAGACACTGGCAACCTTCAAACACTGGACCCCTCCCAGTTTGGGTTCGTGAAGGGCTGATCTTGTCTCCTCAACCTGATTGACTTCTTTGAATCAGTCTCCAGAGCAATGGACAAGGGTAAGGTGGTCCACACAGCCTATCTAGACCTTGCCAAGGCCTTTGACACCATCCCCCACTCTGGAATCATAGATTAACTTACTAAGCTGGGCATTAATCCCTACGTCACCTAATGGATTGCTAACTGGCTTACTGATAGAACTCACACTGTAAAAGTAGCCGACTCCAAATCCAGCTCCAGACAAGTGACAAGTGGAGTACCTCAGGATTCAGTCCTGGGACTGCTCTTGTTTGGCATCTACTTCTCTGAAGTACAGGACTCTGACTAACAAAGTTCGCAGATGACTGCAAACTGGGAGCCATTAGTGAATCCCCAAATGATGTGGATACTCTACAAAAGGGCCTTACAGAAACAGATGCTTGGTGCCAGAGCCATGGGCTCAAGCTCAATGCTAAGAAATGTATAGTTATACCCTTTGGGAAAAAACATGTATCTGTGAATTACCATATAGGTGGCAGTACACTAAACACCGAAAGTGTGATAAGAGACTTAAGGACACAGGTGAACAGTGGTCTCACCTTCGATAACCACATCGCCACAACAGTCAGGAAATCCTTCTATGTAGCACACCTCATCACTAAAGGCTTTTCATCCAGAAAAAAGGAGGTCATTGTACCACTGTACTCATCCCTCATTAGACCCATTATAGAATACAACACCCCATTTGGTATGTACCTCTCAAGACATCGGCAACAACTGGAAAGGCCACAGAAATACCTCACTAAAAGAATCACAGGCCTAAAGCAAATGCCCTACGCTGACCACCTTAAAAAACTCCAGCTATTCTCTGTCTCATATCGTCTACTCAGAGCCCAGAGCTGTTGGACATGCTACACTTAAAGAAATCCCAATCCCTCAGAGCCACACACTCCAGGGATCTAAACCTTGTCATCACAATAAAAAAAACATGCTGGAGGGATAGGTTCCTGACCCAGAAACTCTCCAGACTCTGGAATAGATTGCCCATACATGTCAAGCAGAGTGCCTCTTTGGCCCTCTTCAAAACGAACCTTGATGATTGGATGGGAGAAAGGAAATTCACCCCGAGGATCACGTCAGTCACCCTGCTAGACAGGGGTCCAGGGAAGTAAATAGTGTGGGAAGAAATAGCCAGGGAACTGTTATGGCTAGACTTGTATAGGCCCTAGGGCTGATAGCCTAGTACCAACCTATGAACCTATGAACATATATAAAATACAATAAAATAAAGAATGCCTAATGTTAGAGAATTCAAGGATGATATGCAGGTTCTTTTAACTATACTATAGGATAGTCCAGTAACATTGATGATCACATTATTCTTCTTATCCTATAGAGGACAGACACAGTCAATGGTGAGAAAGTAGGAATCATGTACTTTGTGATGCTGTCAGTGAAAAAATGCAATTGAGAAGAACTGGAAAAGTTGTCATCCTCCCTCAGTAAATTTGAAGATTAAGTTATCGATGAGTTCTAAAACTAAATATAGACAGCCACCAAGGCAAAAGCAAAAGGTAGGATAGTCACTAGAGGGCCATGGTTGAATTTTATGGAAGGTAATTGAGGTAAAGGGGAGTTTAAATATCCAACCTTAATTAGTTATGGTGCTATTCCAATGAACATAAATAACAGTACTGTGATAATTACAAGGCACATATATGTGGAGTGTATGTGCCTAAGGTATAGGGTACAGGGTTATGTTTGAAAATGTAAGCTTTAAGAAACACCAGTGGGTAATAGCTCCTTATGAAATGGGAGACTTGATATTTTTGACATGTCTAGTAACAGATTTAGTTATAAGGCAGTATTTTATATAAATTATGTTTATTAAAAAAATAAATAAATAAATAAATAAATAAATAAACAAATGAAATAACATATACTGACATCACATAAACCAAAAACCTTTAACAGTAAAAACAAATAACAAATCCCCACTACTATAATCTACCCCCTAGTAAATATGCACAATATGTACAGGCTTAACATCATATACTGTCTCTTCTCTGTTAATTTTAATTCATCTTGCACTTTAATCTGCCAAAAGTTTTTATAGATTAGCCCTGCAGTACATTTTTAACCCTCTTCTGTTTCTCTCAAGGAGCATAAAGATGACTCTTGTTTAGAGAGTTTATACTATGCCAAGCATGACCGATAAGATAAAGTCCCACCCGTCTCCATCTACTGGAAAACACTATACCTTCAAAATCTGAAATGGGAGAAGGGAGCTGTTATTTATACTGTCGCTAGTGTCAAAAGCATCTAACAAGTCTTCCCATTTTCGTATTCCTTTAACAGCCCACCTCTTATGCACAAGTGCTGAAATATTGTTAAGTATCAGTGGGTGCTCCCATGTCAAATCTACAAGTTCCCTGCCACAAGTCAAATCCCCTAGTTCCAGGCACTCATCATACAACGCTACTATCCAGTCTTCAGGGATATTGTGGATAACCTCTTCTAAACTTATGGGATTCTTTACCAAATCCTTTATTCTTAAACTCCATTGTATAAACTAGATTAACTTGAATGCAGTAGCAAAAGTATCCCCTAAAGCATTTAAGAACGCATGCCATAGCAGCTCCTGACCTTCTCTTTTCTACTCTTGACCTAAAATATTTACACACACACACAGAGGTATATATATATATATATATATATATATATATATATATAGAGAGAGAGAGAGAGAGAGAGCATTTACTATCATGTCCACAAAGTGCCTTCAGATGTTCAGATGTAGATGGCAATATCGAAAGGCAGTTATCAAAGTGGCTAGAGCTCGAACAGAAAGTCGTTGAACCACTTCACGGAACATGTAATCCAATGGCCACATTTCCATAACAGTGAATGTCGAACTGTCACTATTAACATAGTTCGACAACAGGGTGGAACAATATTTTTATTTTCAGCATCCCGGTTTGGCAATATGACCATTCAACTGAAGGCACTTCAAGGTATTGATTGTAAACCTACACACACACACACACACACACACACACATATGTATATATATATATATATATATATATATATATATATATGTGTGTGTGTGTGTGTGTGTGTGTGTGTGTAGGATATATATATATATATATATATACACATATATAGATAGATATACATTTATAGGTTCATAGGTTCATAGATTCATAGGTTCATACTAGGCTATCTGCCCTGGGGCAATTACAAGCCTAGCCCGATTTTGTTTGGCTTACGCCACCCCTTGATTTGAGAATACTGTGCCCTTTTTAAGGTTTAGTTTGCTGTGCCTCTGTCTAATAGTGACACGGAAGTAATCCCCGGGACAAACCTACGATCCCCCATCCACTCATCAAGATTCTTCTTGAAGAGATTCAGTGAGGTGCTCTGCCTAACATGAATTGGAATTCTATTCCAGAGCGAAGGGAGCCTCTGGGTTATGAACCTGTCCCTCCAGCAAGTTCTATTTGTTTCTGTGCTGAGGTTCAAGTCCCTCGAGCATGTGGCTCTAAGGGATTTAGATTTACTGAAGTGGAGCATGTCCATTAATTCTGGATTGGACATAGCTTTATATGTCAGGCATAGATCGCCTCGAAGTAGGCGGTATGCAACTGAGTAGAGCTGGAGTTTTTTTAACCGAGCAGCATATGGCATCTGCTTGAGTCCCTTGATCCTCTTGGTGAGGTACTTTTGGGGTCTTTCTAATTGCTGCAGGTGTTGGGTAAGGTACATCCCAAAAGGGGCATTATATTCTATGATAGGCCTGATGAGGGATGAATAAAGGGGCACGATTACCTCTCTTGATCTAGATGTAAATCCTTTCATGATGAGGTGGGGTATGTAGAAGGTCTTTCTAACCACTTTGGCAATGTGGTTGTCAAAGGAGAGATTGCTATCAACTTGGGTCCCCAGATCCCTAATTACTTTCTCCGTACTTAATGGGTTACCGCCTATGTGGTAATTTGTGGGCACATTGTTTTTGCCAATGGGTATGACTATACAGTTTTTGGCATTTAGCTTTAGACCATGGCTCTGGCACCAGTTATCCGTCTCTGTGAGACCTTTTTGAAGGATGTTTGTGTCAGCTGGAGAGTCGATTATGGCACCCAGTTTGCAGTCATCTGCGAACTTGGTGAGCCATAGTCCTCCCACGTTGACCTGTACCTAGGAAAAGTATATACCGAACAAGAGCGGTCCCAGGACAGAACCTTGTGGGACGCCACTTGTGACTGGTTTCGAGTCTGACATGGCTCCAGCAACTCTCACTCTGTGGGTTCTGTCTTTGAGCCAGTTTGCGACCCATCTTGTGACATAGGGGTTTATATTTAAGCTGGATAGCTTATCTATGATGCCCAAGTGGGGTATTGTGTCAAATGCCTTTGCTAGGTCCAGATAGGCTGTGTGGACTACCTTCCCTTCATCTATGGCTTTGGTGACTGTTTCAAAGAAGTCGACCAGGTTCAAAAGGCAGGATCTGCCCTTGACGAAGCCGAATTGGGTAGGATCTAGTGTCTGTAGGTCCCCAATGTCTTTGTTTATGAGCTCCATGATGATCCTCTCCATAGCCTTGCAGACTAGGCTAGTCAGGCTTATGGGGCGATAGTTTCCAGGGTCCGTAGAGGCTCCACCTTTGTGGAGTGGGAACTCTGTTGCTGTACGCCATTCTGTGGGCACATATCCTGTAGTGAGGCTGAGGTTGTACAGCTGTTTTATTTGAGGGGTTAGTTCTTCTTGGAGTTCATGTAGGACGCAATCCGGGACACCATCTGGTCTCATGGAAGCAGTGTTTTTTGCTTTGGAGAGGGCAGCCTTCACTTGAGCATCAGAGATGTTTGGGAGGCAGCCCTCTGCCGGGATAGATACTTGCTCTTTTGGGGGGGAGGGCGGGGAGAAGTTTGCACTGAACCTGTCTGCCAGGATATTGGCGATGTCTGTGGGTTCAGTGTATTTTTTGTCATTTAGAATCAACTCAGAACAAGTCTGGGAGTTGCATCCCAGGTTCCTAACATAACTGAAAAAAGCCTTATGATTGTCTTTAGTGTCCTGTGCAATTTTTCTCTCGAAGCCGGCCTTGGAGGATTTTATGAGGGATCGTAATTTTTTGCTAATACTGATCAGAGCTGCCTTCCCTATTAGGGATTTTGCCCTATCATGTAGTAGCTTCCTCCTTCTGTTGTACAGTTTATTTATAGCTGGGGTCCACCAGACTTGTCGCCTGCCTTTGGATGATTGGGTCTTGGTTTTGTTTGGGATAGCATGATCCATGCATTCCTGGAGATGTCCGTAGAATGCGTTTATATAGGATTCTGCAGTTTGGGCCTTAGTTTCCACTGGCCCTGGAGCCTTGAAGGATTCCACTTCGGTTTTGAGAAGTGAGAAGTTCGCTTTTGAGAAATTTTTCACTGTGGTTTTCTGGGTTGGGGGTGGGGTCAGGATGTGGATATCCAGTGAAATTAATTTATGGTCTGATCTTACCAATGAGGGATATACTTTTGGTATGGGGCATAGAGTACCCATGTTGGTAATGATCAGGTCTAGTATGTTATCCCCTCTTGTGGGAGTGTTGACTAGTTGTTCCATAGCATTTGAGTTTATAATTTCAAGGAACCTTTGGGCTAAGGTGCTGGGGCTTGAGTAGTGCTCCCAGTCTATGTTTGGGTAGTTGAAGTCACCCAATATAATGGTGTTCGGAGAGAGCTTCATGTTCTCCAATGTTTTCAGGAAAGCCGAGTGGGATTCCTGACTTTGAGAGGGTGGTCTGTAGGATGCTATAAACTGAAAAGCAGTCTTGCCCACTGTTGGTTGCATATGGATGATCTCAGATACTTTGTGCAATGCCATATATATATATCTGTATCTCTCTCTCTCTCTGTATATATATATATATATATATATATATATATATATATATATATATATATATATATATCTTTATAAAAAACCCATACATATATATGGGTTCCGGAAGTTTGCTCGAATGAGCAAACGACCGGAACCCAAACGGTCAGGCATACTTACTCGAAAGTGCTTTTCACTTTAGAAGCATTTTCACGTAAGTATGCCTGTTGCCAAGGCTGTACTACAGTGCGGTTAAGGGAAATTTCCCTTTTCTCCACTGTAGTGCGGTCTTGGAGGGAGAATATTAAAGTAGAGGGTGTGTGGGGGCCACTGCCCCCCACATGGAGGGTGCGGGGGGGGCAAAGCCCCCCTACTAAAATATTAATGTAGTGGGGGGGTTTTTACCACGCTTTAAAGAAAGCGTTTTTTCGATAAAAGTGCTTTCATAAAGTGTGTTTGGTTATTATGGATTCGGGCATTTGCTCATTCAAGCAAAAGTCCTAGATCCATGTATATATATATATATATATATATATATATATATATATATATATATATATATATGTATATATATATATATATATATATATATATATATATATATATATATATATATATATATATATAGACTATGATGTTTGCAGATGACATTGTGATCTGTAGTGAGAGTAGGGAACAGGTGGAGGAGACCCTGGAGAGATGGAGATATGCTCTAGAGAGAAGAGGAATGGAGGTCAGCAGGACTAAGACAGAATATATGTGAGTGAATGAGAGGGAAGATAGAGAAATTGTGAGGATGCAAAGAGTAGAGGTGGTGAAGGTGGATGAATTTAAATACTTGGGGTCAATAGTTCAGAGTAACGACGAGTGTGGAAGAGAGGTGAAGAAGAGAGTACAGGCAGGATGGAGAGGGTGGAGAAGAGTGTCAGGAGTGATTTGTGACAGACGAGTACCTGTAAGAGTGAAAGGGAAGGTCTACAAGAGGGTAGTGAGACCAGCTATGTTATATGGGTAGGAGACAGTGGCATTGACAAAAAGGCAGGAGGTTGAGCTGGATGTGTCAGAGTTAAAGATGTTAAGATTTGCACTGGGTGTGACAAGGGTGGACAGGATTAGGAATAAGTATATTAGAGGGTCAGCCCAGGTTGGAAGGTTTGGAGACAAAGCCAGAGAGGCAAGATTACGTTGATTTGGACATGTGCTGAGAAGGGATGCAGAGTATATTGGGAAAAAGATGCTAAGGATGAAGCTACCAGGTAACAGGAAAAGAGGAAGGCCTAAGATAAGGTTTATGGGTGTGGTGAGAGAGGACATGCAGATGGTTGGTGTGACAGAGCAAGATGCAGAGGACAGGAAGAAATGGAAACAGGTGATCCGCTGTGGCAACCCCTAACAGGAACAGCCGAAAGAAGATGATGATATATATATGTATATATATGTATATATATATATATATATATATATATATATATATATATATATATATATATATATATATATATATATATATATATATATATATATATATATATATATATATATATATATATACACAACAGCTCCTGCATGTCTAATAAGTAGATGCTTGGCTGGAATAGGAATATTCCTAAATAAGTATAAGAAAATCATACATCTAAAAGCCTGGATCTTACTTAACAAGGTCCCAGATTTTCCAAGATCAATCCCGTGTGCTTCACTCTCACACTTGGATCATTCAGATCACTCATTACAGTAGTCTCCCAAGATTCTTCTAAAGACATCCTCAAATATTTATTACTTGTCAGTTCCAGGAAATCTTTTTTAGCGCATCCCTCCATCCACCCCTTTCAGCATTAAGACTGCAGTCTTAACTAGCTTACTCTGTAAACCTGCAGATTCTCCAAACTATTAAAAAGCATTTAAACCTCACCAGCTGCTTTCAGGATATTGGAGAACATTAGCACACAATCATCTGTGAGCAATAAAAACAGATTGACAATTCCCTCTATTATACTTTTTTCCTGAAGCACCCTCCACACGATTAAAGCTAATTCATCCATTGTTAAAATGAACAGATTTGAAGACATGTGGCAACCTTGTTTGGTCTGTCTTCCAGTTCCTTCAGAATCTGAAAGCATTCCATTCCCTACTGCCCAAAAATGGATTTTCATAAAGCACTTTCACCCAGATCAGAAACCTTTCTCTGTACTGTCTTTCTTTAAGCATCCCAAACAAAAATGTACAGCTTACAGAATGTAAAGGTTTTCGGGATATTAAAGAACATCAACCCTCGGGCTGGCCCAAGTTTTGCTCCTTGTTTGATAAATGTGCCCACCTACAAGGCAGTTTTGACTAATGCTTATATTTTTGTGATCGTTGTTTAATAAATGTTAGATGAGAAAGGAAAAAAAAAACAATATTTACAGTACATCTCAAGGGGATGTTATTCAGTCAGCTAAGGGAATAGGTCAGTGTAGTATTGACTGTGGTCATCATAATGATACCTGCACTGTTCCAGAAACTGAGCACTACTTGTAAACCTTGTTATCGTCTGACATTTTTATTAAATGGGGCATGTATGCAAAGTCCTGGTCTTTAAAAAACTCACTCCATGAACAGCAGCAAGATGACAGGCTAAGCTATATATCACTACATGTGTTTCAAAATTGTAAGTAGGTCAGCTTCACACAAAAGTTTTGCATCACAACTGGCTAGACAGAGCTAGCTTAATATTATTCTCTGCATATCACAAGGGCACCCTAGTAGCATATGTCACTCAGTACACCATGGTGCTCTATGTCTTTTGCTTTCGAGGTATCACCAGTAAATACCATGCTATAGGTATGTAAGAGGCTGGATAAAGGACTGATGGTGGTTCATATGTATGTCCAGCAATAATCCTAATAATCACAGTCTGTAGAACATTGGTATTATGTCTTTCACGTTTTGAGTGGTAGGTAATAGTAAGGAGACTCCCTCAACACAGGATGGAGACACAACCAAAATATCACAGGTATTGTAGACAGGGAGATTGAGCTCCCAGCATCCCAGAGAGATTTGCAACATGTGGGGAAAGGCTGCATCATGTGGGGAAAGGCTGAGGGCTCTGGTTACTGAATGCAGAGTAACATCTTGTGGATTTATCAGAAGCCCTGTCATCCCCTGTCATAAGCATGCATAAAGAGTTGCATTCAAGTCCAGATTATGCTAAGTCACCCCATCCCTGCCACAGGAGGTCATGAGCTCTATCAGCTTCATCAGTATATTGCTTCCAGGTCTAGGTCACAAAATCTGATACCCCTTCCCTGTTGCAAGAAGTTACAGGACATGCTACCACTACTGGCCCCAATAACTAGGTAGAGATGGCACCAAGTATCCCCCAAGTGGCATGTTTTCCCCTCCCTCTCTTGCTCTCACTCTACGAATCTTGTCCCACCCAATTTAAGACAGTCCTGTGTTATTGCATCCCCTGTCATGTATGACTTTGGTGTATGTGTGTTCACGCATTCAAGACACTACTGAGTTTCTGAACATTATTGATGAGATGCAGATTGAGGAGGGATGATTGCTGTGCGAACTGGATGTATCAGCGTTATATACTAACAACCCCATTCGGCTGGCATTTTGGCCTTGGATTATTGGTTAACACGAGCATCCTTCTATAGCCCTGGATTTAATACATTTTTAATATGCCTTACGGAACATGTGCTCACGAAAAATGTTTTTTTTATTTTGACAATCATTATTTGCAGTTAAAAGGGACTGCAATGGGGGCTTTGTTTGTGCCTATATATGCAGATCTCTTTATGGGCTATATAGAGGAACAATTGAGCTTTGATGGGCACCGTAGTATTTTCCTTACTTCTACGGATATTTGGCGTCGATACCTGGATGACTGCTGGTTGGTGTGGCGTTCTGATGTGAGTTATTTACAAGAATTTGTGGAATATTTAAACAAAAATAAATGGGGTATTAATTTTTCTATGTCCTATCATGCTAAGGTTATTACATTTTTGGATGTTACTGTACTGTTACTGTAATGAATGATAGTACCCTAAAAATTTCAACATTCGGAAAATGCCTTCAGTTTAACACACTGTTACATGCCACCAGCTATCATCCAAGGCATATGATTGACAACATCCTGAAGTCTCAGTTTTTGAGACTTAAACAGATATGTTCCTCTGCTGATGAGTTTGAGCCTCGGGCTCAGGACATGCTTTGTAGATTTACCAATAGGGGTTATTCCAGGTGAAAAGTCCAACAGGCTTTATCTTCGACTGAAAAGGTTCTTAGATCAGATTTATTGAAATATCAGGTCAGGGGTAATACTGATGGTAAACCCATTAGGTTCATTATGAACTATGGGGCTAATACTACTTTTTTGCAGAGTATTATACATAAGCATAGGGATGTTTTAAATATGGATGATAGGTTACAGGAAATTATACCATCTAGATGTAGGTTTGCATATAGGAAAGGGAAAACTATAGCGGGTTGGTTTAGCAAGTATAAAAAAAAGGTTGTGGTACTTGCAGGACAACTCACAATCTATGTTGGAAGGAAATAAACGTGTGGGATGTTACCCATATGAACACTGCAATTTTTGCAAGTTCTTTCCTAAAGAAAAATCCTTTACCAATTTGAAATTGTTCTAAAGTTTTTGACATGTTAGTGTATGGCGATTGCAATATGGACTGCGTTGTGTATTTGGTTAGATGCATTTGTTCTGTCTTTGATGTAGGTCAAAATTCATGTCCTTTTAAACTGAGAATATCTGAACATTTAAGTGATGTTAGGTGTGCTAGGGGCACTGATGCTTTGTACAAACACAATTTAAAACATACTACTGCCAGATATTCATTTATTATTATTGATAAAGTGGAAGGAATAAATATGCAGAAGGAGGGATTGCACTCTTTGCTAAATTATAAGGAAAGTATAAGGAAAGTATATGGATTATTAAATTAGGAGATTTATTTCCCCCAGGAATTAATTAGTAATTGTAACAAACAATAGGACTGAATTATGGGTGTGTATTTTTGTATAAATGCATGAGCTTTTTATGTATTGTTTCATTGCACTGATGAAGGCTGTGTGCCAAAACCGGTATGCTTTTTATCCCTCCTTTTGGATGGTAGGAATGCATTTTGATTTAACTCTGAGTTAAATTAAAAATTTGTACTGCTTCAGAGCTGTTTTTAAGTGCTGGCCTTTTTGGATTTCGTGAACTTTGGTGTTTTGGGCCATGGACCATTCCGTACATGAGTGGGGGGTTGGAGTCTTCATGTATGACTGTAGCCGGTGTTGCACTGAGATGATGTCTGATGCATGACATAATCAGAACACACATGGATCAACATAGTCAGATGACAGAATTGCTTATATCATGTTTATCTTCTGTGATACTATCACCTTATAATTGCTTTGGCTCATGGTTTTTGATTAGATATCTTTGCTTCACCAGCGCCACTATGCATTTTGCCCTCTGAAGCTGGAGGTGGGGAGGGGAGCTCTTCCTACAATTGTATCATTCTTTTTCTGCTTACAATTATTTCCTGCTACTGTTGCCGTGGCTTATGAAGATAGCATGCATTTTCTGAAGGGTATGAAGTCTGTAAATAAAATATCTGTAATTAGTGACTTCAGTCTTCAATGGTGAAAACCATACATTTAATGGGAATACATCAAAATTAACAGGCAAACATCTAGACATTCTGGAAAATACTGGACAGCTGAATGGTGTTGCCATGTGGCAATTATGTGAGTAATGTAAACGATTAGGGTGCTGTGCGTGAGTGTGCACGTGCACACACACACACACACACACACACACACACACACACACACACACACACACAAACACACACACACACACATACGTGCTGCACTGGAGACAATCTCTTCTGCACTGTGGCTTATCTATCAATTCAATGAATGCAGTCCTTATTGACATACATTTGTAAATGGGACCAGGACTCAGTATCTGAGATGGGCATGCGGTGCTATAGAAATCATTGCTGTACTAAGAAACCAGCTATTTGTCTTCCAATGCAGAAGTAGAATGTTGAGAAATTAATTGAGAATGCAATAAATAAATAAATAAAATAATACATCTGTTAAATATTCATGCGGCAAATACCTGTAATATACCTATGGTCTCCCAAGTTGGTTGATGAAGGCATAGAGTAGCTAAGATACTAAGTGATATGCCTTTGTCTTCATAGGGACAGGAAGACTATACATTTCTTTGCATTCAGTATGTAGATGATATGTATCAACCAAACTCAGTATTATATCACAAAATATCAGAAATGGTCAGTTGTCTTCTGGCCAGCCACTTTATGGTATGTTATCCACTGTCTAAAACTTGATTGTTGCTGCAGGCTAGTATAAAATGCAACCAGGCCAGGGCCAGCTGCAGCAAAAATAAACAAGTGTTGCTGACAGGTAGTATTTGCAGTGTAAAAGAACTGTGAATGGAAGAAAAAAGGAGTAACTAGTTGCTCCGAAATTCGTTAATATAATTAGCCCTTTAACATGCAGTCCTAAGATATATAGAAAGGGACAACAGAGGCAAACATGTCTGCACACAGTTTTTTATTCCCATTTTTCTTTTTCAGTTTACGGCTGAACATATTGTCTGAACTTGTACTAGAACCTACTGACTGGAGAAGAACAAGAACAGGTAGGGTAAGAAGGCAATAATTCCCCATTACACCACATAACATGTATGTGATAAAGACTAGTACAAATTACCATCACACTGTGGAATGCAATTACTATCAAGCTGCCAGCAACAAACTATCATTCCAAAGTGGCCTGATGTAATCAAGGAAGGGGTGAGGCTATAAGAATTTCAAAGTACCAGAACAGCATATTCTACAGGAGCATGACTGTAGATTAGAGTCAGTAAAGTAGTACATAACACTACACTACCAAACATAACAGTATTAATGGCTGGCTAAAATCTTGATGCATCATTTAGGCTTCATTCTGTGTTTGCTTTGTGACTTTTTATCAGCATTTATTACTGAAAAGGGCACAGGGGGACCCTTTACAAATATAGAATTTGATATATGATGTACTGGGATAGAAGATGATGTACTGGGATAGAAGATGATGTACTGGGATAGAAGAACTAACAATCAAAGTGACCTAGAGCACCAAATGCAGCATTCCATGTAATATAGAAAACAGAGATATTATAAAAAATGATATCTCATTACCAAGTTCAGAAATTAAAGGAAAGTATTAGCCAGCTTTATAAAGATACTTTATTTACAGTAGCAAACTGTATTGCCAAACAGTTGGTGACTTAATACCAAGAATGCTGCTATAGGTCAGTTTCTGGTATGTTTGTACATGTTCGGGGCACTTGGGAGATGGCAGATGATGAGCTGTGTACTGACCATCCCTTGCTAGTGAGCTGGTTCAGACAGCAGAAACAGTTATTAGAAAAATGACTAGTGAAGGTGTACTGAAAATACCTAAACTAATCTTCTGTGTGTGATGAGATTAAATCCCAGCTCTAAAGAGCTTCTTCTACATACGCATGGACATCAGGGATACAGAATTTGAAGATACTCTGTTTTAAACCTTAGTAGTTCAGGAAGTGGGAAGGAACAGTGGCCCAAAGGAGTCTTTCTTGCTTGATGATCAAATGTGGTGATGGTAGCTATAGACATAAAGAAAGAGGCCTTATACGTCATACTATTATGAGGGTCTCATTTCTGCCACTTGCATCTGTGACTTCATCCTTTCAGTCACTTTCCAAAGGTAATCACGATAGACAAGGAATGGAATGTAGATTGATTTGAAAACATTGTGTTGTGGCTCTTTTTTCAATTTATCACCAATGCATGTAGGCTGATACCAGTGTATCTATAAATCCACTGGTCAATTTCCTGATCACATCAATAATTCTGTATGAACAGAACAATAAGATAATCAGTCTCATCCACAAAATGTAACTGTTTCTGCCTCAAGTGAAGATAGAAGCCAACCCTTTTTCCTGAGGAATACCATGACACTTGATTTAGAAGTGCTAATTATCATAACTAATTAACACTCAGCATATACTTAAGATCACAAACACCTGAGCATAAAAGGACAACACCAACAATATCTTCTAAAAACAACAGATATATACAGTCCTCACACTTACAAAATGGATAGTCTCCAGACCTTGACTACATTATGATAGCCTATCCGTGTAAAATCAAAAGTAGCAGGGAAACAGGACATACTTTTGGCAGAGTCTTAAACCCACCTTAAAAGTATTTGACTTATAGGTTCACAGGTTCATAGGTAGGTACTAGGCTATCTGCCCAAAGGCATTTATAAGCCTAGCCAGAATGTGTTGGATTAGTTCCCTGTGCCTCTGTCCAGCAGAGCCACTGAAGTGATCCCCATCCACTTGTCAAGGTTTCTCTTGAAGAGTGTTAGTGAGGACCTCTGCCTAATGTAGATTGTAATCTTGTTCCAAAGCATGGAAAGTCTCTGGGACTGGAATCTATCCCTCCAGCATGTCCTATTTATTGTTGTGGCGAGGTTTAGATCCCTAGAGCATGTGTCTCGAGGAGATAAGGTTTTCTTTAGGTGGAGCATGCCCATCAATTCTGGTAGGACATGGCCTTGTATGTCAGGCAGAGATCACCTCTAAGAAGGTGGCATGCAACCAAGTACAGGTGGAGTTTCTTCAGTCGAGCTACATAGGGCAACTGTTTGAGGCCAGTGATCCTCTTGATGAGTTACTTCTGTGGTCTTTCCAGCTGTTGCAGGTGTCTTGTAAGGTACATCCCAAATGGGGTATTGTACTCTATGATGGGTCTGATGAGTGATGAGTAGAGGGGCACAATGACCTCTTTTGATCTGGATGCAAACCTTTTTGTGATTAGGTGGGCCACATAGAATGATTTTCTAATCACTTTGGCAATGTGATTATCAAAGGAGAGATTACTATCGACTTGGGTCACCAAATCCCTTATTACATTTTCTGTATTTAGGGGACTACCACCTATGTGGTAGTTTGTGGGTACTTTGTTTTTTCCAAAGGGGATGACTATGCACTTTTTGGCATTTAGCTTGAGACCATAATTTTGAAACCAGGTATCCGTCTCAGTGAGACCCTTTTGGAGGATGTGTGTGTCAGCTGGAGAGTCAATTATAGCCCCTAGTTTGCAGTTGTCTGTGAACTTGGTCAGCCATAGTCCTCCTGTGCTTGTCTATACCTCTGAGAAGTATATGCCGAACAGGAGGGGTCCTAGGACTGAGACCTTTGGAATGCCACTTGTAACCATTTTAGAGTCGGACCTAGCTCTCGCAACTCTCGCCATGTGGGTTCTGTCCGTGAGCCATTTGCAACCCATCTTGTGACTTAGGGGTTTATGTTCAGGCTGGTGAGATTATCTATAAAGCCAGAATGGGGAATGGTGTCGAAGACCTTTGCGAGGTCTAGGTAGGCTTTGTGTACAACCTATCCTTCATCTATAGCCTTGGTAACTGTCTCAAAGACGTCCACCAGGTTTAGGAGGCATGATCTGCCCTTAACAAAGTCAAACTGGGTAGGGTCCAGTGTTTGGAAGTTCCCAATGTCTCTGTTAATGAATTCCATTATGATGCGCTCCTTAGCCTTGCAGACCAAGCTAGTCAGGCTTATAGGGCAATAGTTCCCAGGGTCTGTTGTGGCTACACCTTTGTGGAGCGGAATAACCATTGTTGTGCACCACTCTATGGGTATGTAGCCTGTGGAGAGGCTGAGTTTGAACAATGTGTTTAAGTGAGGGGTTAGTTCGTCTTTGAGCTCATGTAGGATGCAGCCTGGGACACCGTCTGGTCCCATTAATGCTGCGTTTTTGGCTTTGGAGAGGGCAGTTTTAACCTGAGTGTCTGTGATTTCAGGGGCTCTACATTCTTCTGGTATGGTTATGGGCCCTTTTGGGAGTGAGAGAGGGGTAAAGTTTAACCTGTCTGCCAGGATGTTGGCGATATCAGTTGGTATTTTGTGCCATTCTGCACTAACTTCGAGCAGATCTGAGCATTGCAACTTTCTTGACAGTTTAAGAATGCCTTGAGGTTATCTTTGGAGTCCTTGGCAATTTTTCTTTCGAAGCTCGCCTTGGATGATTTTATGAGGGATTGTAGTTTCTTGCTGATACTGATCAGGGATGTCTTCCCTTCTTGGGAATTTACTCTTTTCTGTACTAGTTTCCTCCTTCTATTGTATAGCTTGTTTATGGCAGGGGTCTACCAGACTGGTTTCCTTTTCTTGGAGGAGTGAGTCTTGGTTTTGCTTGGGATAGCACGATCCATGCATTCTTGTAGGTGCCCATAGAATGCATTAGTAAAGGATTTTGCAGCTTGGAGAAAAGTTTTTCACGGTGTTTTCCTTGTCTGAGAGTGGGGCCGGAATGTGGATATCCAAAGTGATTTGTTTATAGTCAGATCTAACCAGTGAGGGGTTGACCTCCTGTGTGGAACACCGGTTGCCCATGTTGGTGATGACCAGGTCCAATATGTTGTCACATCTGGTGGAAGTGTTGACCAGTTGATCCAGGGCGTTTGAGTTTATAAATTCTAGGAAATGTTGGGCAAGGGAGTTAGTACTTGAGTAGTTCTCCAGGTTAATGTTTGGGTACCTTTATGTTTCCCAGTGTTTCCAGAAATGTGGAATGGGGGTCCTGGAACATGGTGGGTGATCTGTAGCAAACTACAATTTGAACTGCAATTTTGCCCATTGTTAGTTGCACGTGGATGATCTCTGAAGCATCATGCTGTGCCACTAACCTAGAGGTGTGGGTATTCTTGATGAATATGGATACGTTCCCGCCTTTTGTATTTTGGTCTGGGTTCTGTGGCCAAAATGTATGGTATGAGTTTTAGCCTGGTAGTGCTGGGGTGCTCTCTGGATCCTTAAACCAGGTTTCTGTTACTGCACATATATCGATTTTCTCCATACTGAGGAGTGCCTTGAGTGTGTGCATTTTGAGGTTTAGGCTTCTGGCATTGAGCAGCATTACCCTCAGTTTTTTGTTATTGTGCTATTTACGGTGGTGGGTATGTCTTTTGAGCTTTGCCTAAAAAAGGCACTATGGGGATGGCAAGAGACTTGGCCAGTATTCAAAAGACTAAGGGTGACAGGTGCAAGCCGTCTCTAGCAAAGCAGCGTGGCTTGTCGAGCATGTCATCCCAGGCGGACAGACACTGGATCCCTTTGAATGACACCAGAAACTTAGCCAATTGTTGAAATTGATAATTTTTTCTTTATATAGTGGTATCATTCTTGGTGAGGGCAGGATGCTACTCAGGGTCAGGGTCATACCGGCCTGGGCTATGTGATCCGAGAGCTCTTCCATGTCTCTTTTCATGTAGTCCAGGGAGGTACGGCTCAGGTCATTCACACCAACATGGACAATGACAGAGTCGTATTTGTACTTGTTCTGGAGTGACCTGAGTGCTTGTGTTATGTGGTGGATCCTGGAACCCGACAAGCAGCTAACAGTAACCTTCTCCTTATTCAGCCTAGTGAGTGGGATGTCAGTGTGCCTGACTATAGAGTCACCTATTACTAGTATGTTGGTATGTTATTTTGTCTTAAGGGCTGTGATTGCATGGCACACTGGTTTTGTGAAGTATGTGTTTCATGGTTTGTGTTGGGGGGGTGGAGGTTGCTTGGATGTCTGCTTTGCAGGTCTCTCTTGCTTTTGCAGATTTTTATTTAGAGTCTCTGAGTATGTTTTCATGTATTTATATATGTTTTTTGCCGGTGCTGGTATAATGGGTCTATGTGAGACTGGTGGTGTGATGCAAATATTTCCCTTCTCCTCTTGACAGTCTGATCCAGTCTTGAGTTGAGAGAGCATAGCCTCCAGTTTGGCTGCATAATTGTATCTCTCGCATGTATTAGTGTTTGGTGGTGGGAGGAGAGGGTTGTCTGTGTACATGAGTCAGTTGTAACATTGCCTCAAAATGCCCAGATTCACCAGCTGGACTGGGGATTACACCTGAAACTGCCCTTTGGACATGCCTGGATAGGTACAGTGAACTGTTTTACTGAATGGCAGGTAAGGTCGAATAGAGAGCCTTGTCCTGCTGTACAGTATGGGGGGGGGGGTCAAGTGCTAGGGTTTATAAGTGCTTGCTATGAGTTTTGAGCAAGTGCCAGGCTGAGAAATGAATTTCTTGAGTGCTTAAGTTGAAAGTTTGTCTAGTTCCAAGGGAAAAATTGAAGAGGAGACTTTGTGGAGCCAGGAATAGTTATACCCTAGCTTACGGGCACTGCCCGGCACGCAAAATGGAGCAAATGTGTTTTTTATAGCAGGGAAATGAAAGAGATAGAAATTAGACCAAAATGGCCAATAAGCTACTAATTTCTGGGCTGAAACCAATCCTCCAGGGACAGATAGGCTGCTTAAATCTCCCCTCTCTCACAGGTTAACAGAGAAATTTCCTTCTATCCTAGTAAGGTATGGGCAAACACAGAGATTTGTAACACAGCCCTCAATTCAGCACTAACCTGTAAACTGGACTATACTAGCTTAGAAAGGTAGGAAACAAGTATATACATATATATATTTTTCAGAAAATAAAGCAGATACAATAAAAAAAACACTTTAAATGCACAGAAAAGGATACTTCTCAAATCTTCTCTCTGTATTAAGTAGAGTGAACACTAGACTCAGAATATGATCTCACTGTATTCGGTTAAGCAAGCAAATGAGACGGACTACCTATAATGCAAGTACAACACTTGCTCCTCAAATATGGGGGTCAAATGCCATGTAGCACTGGCTGTGGGGCCCCATGCTGTTATACTGGCTTCTGGAAACATTGTGGGCTATTGTGTCATATGACTTCTGCAGGTCCACAGAACACATCTATGTATTACTGGGAAAAGTCTATCACCATGCGTACCTTTACAAGAGCATAACATTAACCCATTATTCTATGGATGGGAGAGTTCAATTCAGCCTAATATATTTGGAGAGCACCTTCAGGACACATTCCTAAGTGTGTGTAATACTACTTCTGATATTTTTTTTTTTTATCACAGAGCAGCGAATCAAGATGCCCAACCCAGACTCATGAAAATCTATGCAACAACAATAGTCTGGAATCCCTATCTTATCTTCAAGCCAAAGCCATGTTAACTGCTTGTTTCTCTTTGGTATGCATCTTCATTTGTATCTACTAAGAATGTGGACAGTGAGGTCAATGAGGAGAGTAGTCCACCTTCCCATCTGCTCCAGAACACTGGCTGGTTAAATGACTTGTACAGAGTCACAAAGTAGGTAAATGGAAACCGAGGGAATTAAATTTTAGACTACATCAAGCATCTTGATATTAAATGATACCCTTACTCTTCTGCACTAACTATGTTTTTGGGAATTATCCAGATCATACGTCCTTTTTATGAAATTAAATATAATTTTATGTTGCTGTATTATTTGCATTCCCCTTGAAGATCATACCTCCTTTCCCATTGCTCTATTAGCCTAGTTATTCCCAGAGCAGTAGAAACCTACAACCAGTTCATTCCACAGCTAAGTGTCGAACAGAAGGAGCAGTGCCATCCTTTGCTGGCGATTGGAGGGTTTCTTCTTAAGCCCATTTACCAGGGTAAGTGTCTGCTTAGACCAATAATTTTTATGTGCTGTAAGAATGTGATGTGAGTATTTCCTCTGCTTTTGAGAGTGAGATCTCCTCAATTAACTTTGCATCCCTTGAAAGAAAGCACCTCTGTTGATCTCCACTCTCCTCCAGACACTCCAGGCAGAGAACATCTTTGGATATATAACCTCTGACTTTCCTTACAGAAAAAGGTCAAAAGGCAATGCCTTATCATTTCCCTCTCTTTCTCCCTTTCTTTTTCAGTGTCAAATTTCTGCAGTAGTCAAGCCTAGTTGGAACAGTATTTTAGAGGGAAACACAGACACCACACACACACTGAGTCCAAACACAGAAACACACGCGCAAGCGCGCGCGCACACACACACACACACACACACACACACACACACACACACACACACACACACACATACACACACACACTGTTACATATATGTGGGTGTAGAGAGATATTTATGTATATTACACACACATACATATAATATATCTATGTCTATATCTATATATCTATATTGTTGCAGTTTATCTGATCTATTGTTTGAAAAACTGAACAATGCTCTTATTGGTTTAAGAAACTGAAGTCTCCTAGTTTCAAGCTTTGCTAGCTTCTGTGTGTGTGAGATTGTGTTTCACTGGGGAGTAGGAATATACCCTTTCCCTGCTGTTCTGTCATCATGTAGATGGTATATACAAGTGAGGTTGTGTAGGGTGCAGGGGGCTATTTTTTTTTGCTTTGTTATTTTGTGTTTCGATTTTTTTTAGATTGTTTTTTGATTTGACCATTTGTATGTTCAATATCTGAAACTAATTCATGTGTATATATATATATATATATATATATATATATATATATATATATATATATATATATATATATTTATATATACGGGTCCCCTACACATGGTCGAAATGCCACAAAGTCAAAATCCATATGGCCGAGACCATATGTTCTACTTTTGGAATCCCAACCATGTGTAACAGACATCTCTGTGCAGTGCGGAATGGGAATATTTCCATTTCAGCACTGTAGTGCAATCTTGTAGTTGGTATATTAAAGTTACGCGGGGTGTGGGGGGAGTAGCCCCCCCTGCTAACAATTAGAAAGTGTGTCAATGTTGTGTTTTTTTTTTTTACATGTTCGAAATTGCGGAAGTCGAACATATGGTCTCGGCCATATGGGTTTCGGCTTTCTGTAATTTCGATCATGTATAGTAGACCCATATATACATATATATATATATATATATATATATATATATATATATATATATATATATATATATAAAATACCTTCATACTCTCAACATTATTGCAATTATTGCAATTACTTGTATAAGCATAGCAGAGAGATGCACACAAACATATGTCTTTATTAAAAAGTTTTGAAAACAATGTATAGAAAAGTTTTATAATGACAGTGAATAACAGGTGAAGCGATAATATTCCAGTGCTTCATTTCCCAAAAAAGGAGTCTTTTTAGGTAAAGTTTCTGCTAGTAAACAGAAACAGGGGTCATGGGCTTGTATATGTGCCAGGGTATCGAAGTAAAGGGTTAACTGGTATCCATGTTCGTAACCAAATGCATTTCTCTGTTTGTTATTCAAAATCCTTATTGACATGACATAAAATGATTATCAATATTTTATGAATCTCACCTCATCTGAATTAATTTAATATACAAGATGGTCCAACATGTCTCTAAGAATTGCTGCAGAGATCCTGCAGTCCTTGTTTGCTAATTAGATAAGTTAATGTGAGCCTATATGACTAATATGGCACCCTTATCCCTCATGGATGGGGCAACATGTAAATGTCCCATTATATCATTTTTTCTGTAAATCTCTGAGTTATTTATACACAAAATATAAGGGCTAAACTACTATGGGAATGTAAGGCTAGGCTCCTTAAGATCTTGTTAGATCAATAGCCTAGTAAGTACATATGAACCCATGAATCTATAAGCATGCTTTCAAGGTTTTGAACACTGGAGCAATTGTGTCTCTTTAACTCAACACAATTGGTTTGCAAGGTGTGGTTAAGTACTGCTTTGAGCTAGGACATTATCTGTAATAAAAATAAAAAAAGAAACATATAAAATGGTAGGAAAGGCTATACCTAAAAGATAAAAAGAAACAAAAAAAAACTCACTAATCAGTGTCAACAAGCACCGAAACCAACTTTGAGGAAAAAAAAGCCTCCTGGACTAAGGATAACTATAAGGCATTTTTCAGTTATGTACGTAACCTTAAAGAGAACACCCAACAGTGTCTTGATCTAATAGTAAATGGAACATCCTATTCTGAATAGAGAATATAGCAAATTTTCAAGCAGACAAATTTAGCTGCAGTCCCCCCCCCCCATATCACTCTCCATCGTCCCACCAAGAAATACCCTCTACCATTTCTCTCCCAGCTATCACTAAAAAAAGGTCCTCACTGCACTCACCATAGCTAAAAACACTTCATCAATGGGTCCTGATAATATCCCAGGATGTCTCCTAAATATCTTGAACCCTGAACTGCCAGGCCCACTAGAATCTCTGTTCAACCACAGGCTACAGAAAGGCTTCACCCTAGGGAATGTAGGGCTGCTACGGTCATCCCTCTACATAAAGGTGGACCATCAACAGAGTCAGGGAACTACAGACACATAAGTTTGACTAATCTTGTATGCAAGGCTATGGAAAGAATTATTGTGAACCTGATAAACAAAGACATAGGAAATCTTAAAACATAGGACCTATCCCAGTTTGGTTTTGTCAAGGACAGGTCATGCTTACTAAACTTGGTGGACTTCTTCCAAGCAGGTTACTAGAGCCACGGACAATGGCAAATGGTACATACAGTCTACCTTGACTTGTCAAAGGCATATGCACAATACCTCACTCTGATATTATATACAAACTCATAAATTTAGTAAATTTAGTAAATCCCTATGTCATGGATGGAAAGCCAAATGGCTTACAGTTAGGACACATGAAGGTAGGGTGAGGGAATCCCACCAAGAGGCCTGTTACTAGTGGTGCCTCACACGGCTGAGTACTGGTACCTCTCCTGTTTGGATTATACTCCTTTGAAGTCAAGGCCATTGCAAAGGGTCTTTGGTTGACCAAATTTGCTGATGACTGCAAGCTGGCTGCAATCACTGAATCCCCCAAAGATGTGGATATTCTTTAGGAGGGCCTGACACAGACAAATAACTGTTGCAGAACTATGACCTAAAAATTAATGATAAAACATGCATAATTATACCCTTTGGGAAGATGACCACCCCTGCAAATTCCAACATTGATAATACTCCTCTAAGGTAAGGGACTTTGAAACTCAAGTTGACAACAACCTGAACTTTGATCAATATGGGTCTATGTTAGTGCAAAAATCCTTCTACATGGTGCAACATATAATTATGGGGTTCGTTGAAGGTTGGGCGTCGAGCTGGCACCTCGGCGTTTCGTAAAAATCTACTGCCAATCATTAGCAGACCAGAGTTCAGCTGTGGCGACTCCTTACCGGGAAAAAGCCTAAATACATTAATTTATTTATTTATTTATTGACATTTGTTTATTGGAAAAATCCTACTGGATAATTTTATTGGTTTTCAGCAGATGTCAGGGGAGAAAATCTCCACAAATAAAAGAACAAAAAATACATATACATAAATGAAAATGACATCATATTGCAATATACTGTAAATACATAGACTAATGCAAATATTTATACAGATATGTCATGTAGAATAATACACATATACCATAACTAAAACAAGATAACTGCAATATCATGTAGCTTTGAAATGTGCTGACATGTTATAAGTGCAAGAGTTTATTACTCATTGGGCAAATGCCAGAGTGGAACATTCAAACAGTGGATAAGAAGGGGAAAGGGAGAGAGAGGCAAAGGAGAAAAAATATTTGTTGGATGCAATAAGTGGAGCAGATAGGGGAGGCAGGAGAAACAGAGTAAAAGTAGGGGAGGAGGAACTGACATTTTACCTAGATGAGCAGCAAGTGCAACGCCAGGAGTCAAAGAAGAATTATTTTAATTGCAGCTTAAATAAATGAATGACATGTATTCCCCTAATTGGTACAGAGATTGTATTCCAAAACCTTTTACTACACAGTGTGAATACAGAGTTTGACCTCAGTTTTTGTAAATCTTATAGATGTCATGTAGATGTTTTTATAGTAGATCAAAGGTTATGATTTGAGATGTAGTGGTGGAGAACAGCACTTAAATGTTGGGCAGGAAGTGGGATTAAATATAATTCTGTAAGAGAAGTTCCATATCATTTTGTTTGTGGGATAATTCTAGCCAAGTAGAGTTTTTTTAACGATGAAAGTAATGTGCTATGTGAATTGTATGAGCTGGAAATTTAGCTTCCTTATTGTAACACTCTTCTAGTTTAGATTTTAGGGTGGAATGGAAGCTAGTCCAGATGGGAAAACCATATAATAGAGAGGTGAGTAGGTATGTAAGGGCAAGAGTGACTGGTGGATGCAGTAAGGAACTGTTTTGGCTCTAAATAGCATTGCTAGTTTTTTTATTTTTGCTTTTTTATATTGCTCAGTATGTGGAGCTCATATTTGAGGCATTTGTCTATTGTAACCCCAGCAGTTTTGTATGGGGCACTGTTTCATTTGGTGTATTGTTTAAGGATATGCTATTTTCCTCATGGGTAAGTTATTTGGGTAAAAAAAAAAGTTTTCCTTGGATTAAGGAGTTGGTGGTTACAAAGCCAGTTGTCAATATAGTTAAAGGTATGTTGTGTAATCTTTTCTAAATGTTCTAGATTGTCTGAGAGGCAGAGGAGGGTGAAATTGTCTATATACCGAACAAGGGATGCTTGTTGTACAGAAGTATGAAAATTGTTTATAAAGATATTAAATAGAAGAAGACCAAGGACAGAGCTTTGGGGGGTACCTGTATTGATGGGAAGATAAGGTGAAAGGGTACAATTCCATTTGACTGCCTGGTAATATTCTGACAAGTAATTATTAAACCACGGAACAGTAGGTTGTGAGATACCCATTGTGGATAGTTATAGTAGGAGTGCTTTATGTGTTGCAAGCTTCTGATATGTTTAGAAATAAGGAAGATATGAGTTTGCCTGTATCCCTGGCTTTATTTATGTTATCTGTAAAAGTAAGGAAGCAGTTGCCATGCTATGGGCAGATCTAAACCCATGTTGAGTATCAGTTAGTAATTATTTATTTAAGAGATGCTGGAGTACTTGTTTATGGAGACATTATTCCAATAATATTTGGGGGGAGGGGATAAAATGGCAATGGGTCTGAAATTAGACATCTTGGAAGAAGTGTCATCTTTGTGAAGAGTGATGATATGACATTTTTTTTTCCATATGGTAGGAATACAGGTTTCCTGTATTGACCTGTTTAAAAAGATGGAGACTAGATATGCAAGGGTGTTAGCAGTAATTTTGAGGTATTCTGCAGAAAGGTTATCTGCAGAGTGTAAACAAGGTTTAAGTTTGAATGATAATTTTTTATGAAGGAAGTCACAACTGATTTTAGTGTGAGCATGGGGGTGTTAGTGGATTCGGTAGATATGAGTCAGGACAGTTAGGAAAGGATTCACTGTTGAGGGCAGCTATGGATACCTCTCAACCTCTTAGAGCAAGAAATCTGGACAGAGCCAATAATAATAGGAGGACAAAGACTGAAAAATAGAGTTAGATTTTAAATATCACTCTTATAAACTTATAAAGTTGATAGAATAATAAGTTTTGCATTAGCATGCAACTTCGTGCATGTTAAGCTATAGATTTGCACTGCTAACCATGCTAAATCATTGTACAAATGGATTTATTGTGGAGCTTTTACGTTTGGGCCTTCAGTGACAAGTTACTTTGCCCAATAGAAGTTTTCCAGTAAACAAAGGCAAATAAACAAATAGGCAGACATGGCACTTTGGGTGATGCAGCTTGTAGTGATCTTCCCATCAGCACTTGCTTTGATGTGAAACAATCATCTTTCCATTAGGGGCTCCACATATGCATGAAAAGCACCTACACTTGAGATGTGAGTAAGGGTGAAAGGTCAAAATGCTAATGACCCTACTCCTTATTAAATATGTCAGTGATATGATCACAAGCCTGCTTGTGCACAGTGAGTTACTTTGATGGTATCATGAGTACTGTGAAGGAAATCTTTAAGCTAACAGCATATAGTACAAGGTAAATTGGTTGTTTTCTTGATAGCACCTGGAATCCAGTGGAGTAAGAATGGATCACACATATGTATACAGTTGAAGAGTACAGGAAGTTCTCTGTGGTGGTGTTAAGTATTAAAAACGTATTCACTGGATAAGAAGGGTGATTCCCAATGTAGAACTAGATATTCAAAAACAAAAGGATTCTTGAAAAACCTCATCAGGCAGCTTAATTTTCACCCGAAAAGGATGAACAGTGACAAGATTAGGGAAGGTAATGATACAGATTTGTTGAACAAAAACTATGGCGTCACATATAATCTCTCAACTGTCTCTAGTTTTGTAGAATACCCACAACTTTGAAAATTTTGCCCTGTTTCTAATACAATTTTTGATTTCCTGGAAAATCACTGAAAGTTGCAGTCAGTAAACTCAGTCGTCACAGTTTCATTATTCTTACTGTTCAGAAAATGTATGCTGCTGCAAAGCTTGTTGTTATATTAACTATTTATATTAATTAGCATAATATTAATTAATTAAATAATTAATTAATTAAGTAATGTATTTATTTATTTATTGACATTTGTTAACTGGGAAAGTCTGACTGGGCAGAGGGTATCCTTTTTCACAGGAAAAAGAAGCTCCCGGTAACAGATTTAATGCAATCAATATTTAAAATAAATTTTATAATGCAGTTTCAGTGAATACATAGCATAGTAGTTAGTCTAATAAAATTGTATTCATTTTCGCAAACATTAATATACACGCACTGCATTGAGAATTTACAGATAGAAGAGTAGTGTATAAGGCAGGAGGAATTTAAGAAATGTACTAGACTGAAGCATAGAAGGGTAAAGCAAGTTTCATCATTAATTGTCCCTAATTTTGGGTGTACCCCCCTCATCTCCCATTACTGATGGCTTTGCCTGGAAGTTTTCGAGTGAAAAAGTTAAGAAGTGTGGAGCCACATAATCTATGCACACATGATCTGTGTTACATATATATATTCAAATTCCCTTGATGTAAGGAATATATCTTTTGTGCCTTGCCTAACATGTTATGGTCTAAGATAGCTTTGTGCCATATTTCAAATCATCTGATGGGGGGAGGCTGAAGGAAACATAAATGAGTTTAAGAAATATCTCACTCCAGTCTTTGACTAGTCTTCACATAATGTGCAATAGGTAAGAGGTGTGTGTCTGTGGGGGTGAAGATTAGGCATTACCCTGCATTAGTTAATGAATTCTTGTTAGTGAACCATGGTGTAATAGACACCATTGGAGACCACCTTATACTTTGTAACAATAAGAGTGAGAATCAAATTCTTGTAGATGCAATGCAGGCAGTCCTTAAGGCCATACTATGTGGAGTTCTCATTCACAGGGCATCCTTCAAAAACAGGCAAGCAAAAAATAAAGTGTAGATATAGAAGGGAAAATAAATAGATTAGAAAAAATAAATTGTAGACATAGAAGGGAAATATAGATTATACAGGAAGATTAAGGAAAATGTTTAAAATTCAAAAGATGGAGAAACGTAAGCATTGGGTTGCTAAATTAAATGAGGTTTATCCCAATAAACTGGCTTTCTTTTTGCAGGGAATATGTACAAGGCATGCAGAAAGGGTTACAACTGACATAAGCTGCTAGCAAATATTTTTAAATTTGAACTAAATAAGAACTTTATTCCTCTGATTAGAAATAAATAATGGGCATAGCTCAGAGCCATATTTGCACTCTGACAATTTGTAGAAAGAAGCATAAACCACCTGACATAACAACTTTGAATAGCTAAGCATTATCACAAGTGTGACTATTTTCCTTCAAAATGATATAGCCACCTTAAAAATCTATAAGATGAAGTGCAGTCAAACGGAGCACAAATTAAAGTAGTCGATAAACTGC
>NC_056737.1:1955774892-1955834892 GCF_019279795.1 Protopterus annectens
GCTGTGATGTGTGTGTGTGTGAGGGGAATGTTGCTTGTATGGTGGTGTTTTTGTGTGTTTGTGTAGTGCGACCTTGGAGTTTAGTATATTTAAGTAGGAGGGGCTTGCCTCCCTGCTTGTACGTAGTGCAGGTTTGTGTGTTTGTGTATATGTGGGAAAGGTGTGTGTATGTGCATGTGTGTGGTGTGGTGTATGGTTAGTGTAGGATTCGCAATTTTGAAATTCACGCTTCTGCGGTTTTGGGATTTTAAGATTTCGGCTTTATGATCTCAAGATTCTGAAATTCGGTATTTTAGGATTTCAAGATTATAAAGTGAAACCATGTAAGTATGTGTGTGTGTATATAAATATAAATAAATATATATATATATATATGTATATATATATATATATATATATATATATTTATATATACATATATATATATGTATATCTGTATTATACGCACATGTATCCATAAACCGTTTTTTCTAATTTTGTACAAGGATTCAGGGTGTAACATCAGCAGTGACCATCATTTAGAGCCAAAGTTAACCCTGCCACACAAACACATGCATACACACTGACATCTATAACCAGTTTAATAATGTCATTGAGCCTGGGTGGCTGATCCACTCTACAGGTGATCTGCCATCTTGATTCAATATATTCCAAATGTACCCTATAATCACCAGTTAACTCATGAATACCATACTTTGTTGATTGCCCTTAGATAGAACTGGCCTGGATTTGTTACATCTCATCATTAAGGACAATAAACAATGTATGGTATTCCTCAAGGATGAAATTAACAAATTGGTGAATTCCATCATCATGCACTTGGATTTTACCAGGCACAAACTTAAATTCAACAAATGCTTTTTGCTAAGTGCATCAACATTTAATTCTAATTAAACATAGAAAAAAGAAGAAATGTGTATGTCATGATAAGGATTATGCCAATAAAACAGTACATCCTAAACCTCCAAGACAAAAAAGGACCAATATCCAGGCCAATGTCAATACTGGCAGACACAATAGTTATGAGTCTGTATGTCTTCAACCATCTTCTCATTATTTTTATAGTGGTCACGACATCATTCAAAAACTTCAGTTCAGACAATCAGCATAGACTACTTTAAATACACAGTACTTTCAGTGCAGTTTCAGCAATACCCATTCTAACAGTAGCAAGTTCTATAAGGCAGAGTTCAGCGATTATTCCAGAAAACAGTTAATCAATTTCATTATTCAGACCTTTGCCAATATATAAGCATTCTGAGCTTTTCTCTGGGATATAATACTACTTTCAGTTTCAAATGTCTTCAGTTTCACTCTGTTTCCATTGCAACGGTTTTAACTGTGTTTGTTTTGTTTCAAACAATATGGTTAAGCTCCTGCTTGTCTCCAAAATATAATCTCACACAGCTTCTTAGGTTCATAGGTTCATAGGTTGGTACTACGCTATTCACCCTAGGGCCTATACAAGCCTAGCCATAACAATTCCCTGGCTATTTCTTCCCACAATATTTACTTCACTGGACCCCTGTCAAGAACGGCGACTGATGTGATCCCCGGGATGAATTTCTTATCTCCTATCCAATCGTCAAGGCTCCCTTTGAAGAGGGCCAAAGAGGCGCTCTGCTTAACATGTATGGGCAGTCTATTCCAGAGTCTGGGGAGTCTCTGAGTCAGGAACCTATCCCTCCAGCATGTTTTGTTCATTGTGATGACAAGGTTTAGATCCCTGGAGCATGTAGCTCTGAGGGATTGGGATTTCTTTAAGTGTAGCATGTCCAACAGCTCTGGGTTTGACATGGCCTTGTATGTTAAGCAGAGATCGCCTCTGAGTAGAAGATATGCAACAGATTATAGCTGGAGTTTTTTTAGATGGTCAGCATAGGGCATCTGCTTTAGGCATGTGATTCTTTTAGTGAAGTATTTCTGCAGCCTTTCCAGTTGTTGCAGATGTCTTGATTGGTACATACCAAATGGAGCCTTGTATTTTATAATGGGTCTAATGAGGGATGAGTACAGGGGGACAATGACCTCCTTTTTTCTAGATAAAAGCCCTTATTAATGAAGTGTGCCACATAGAAGGATTTCCCGACTGTTGCGGCGATGTGGTTATCAAAGGTGAGACCACTGTCCACCTTTGTCCCTAAGTCTCTTATCACACTTTTGATGTTTAGTGTACTGCCACCTATGTGGTAATTCATGGGTACATGTTTTTTCCCAAAGGGGATAACTATACATTTCTTGGCATTGAGCTTGAGCCCATGGGTTTGGCACCAAGCATCTGTTTCTGTAAGGCCATTTTGTAGACTATCCCCATCATTTGGGGATTCAATAATGGCTCCCAGTTTGCAGTCATCTGTGAACTTTGTTAGCCAGAGTCCCTTAGTGTTGGTCTGTACTTCAGAGAAGTAGATGCCAAACAAGATCGGTCCCAGGACTGAACTCTGAGGTACTCCACTTGTCACTTGTCTGGAGCTGGATTTCGAGTTGGCTACTTTTACAGTGTGGGTTGTCAGTAAGCCCATTGGCAACCCATCGAGTGATGTAGGGATTAATGCCCAGCTTAGTAAGTTTATCTATGATTCCAGAGTGGGCGATGGTGTTGAGGTCTAGATAGGCTGTGTGGACTGCCTTACCCACATCCACAGCTCTGGAGACTGATTCAAAGAAGTCAATCAGGTTCAGGAGACAAGATCGGCCCTTCATGAACCCAAACTGGGTGGGGTCCAGTGTTTCAAGGTTGCCAATGTCTTTTTTATAAGTTCCATGATAATATGTTCCATAGCCTTGCAGATCAGGCTCATCAGACTGATGGGGCGTTAGTTCCCAGGATCCAAGGTGGATCCCCCCCTGTGGAGTGGGATAACTGTAGCTGTGCGCCACTCAGTAGGCATGAAGCCTGAGATGAGGCTATGATTAAACATGACACTTAGCTGAGGTGCCAGTTCATTTTGTAGTTCATGTAGTACACAGTCTGGTATGTTGTCTGGTTCCATGGATAGTGTATTCTTAGCTTTGGAGAATGCATGTTTTACCTATGTGGCCATTATTACTGGAATTTGGCAATCTTTCGGTATTGAGATGAGCCCTTTAGGGGATGAGAGAGAGGCAAAGTTGGCATGGAATCGATCTGACAGGATATTGGCAATATCCTTGCAATCAGTATATTTAATGCCATTCTGTTGTAGCTCACAGCAGATCTGAGTATTGCCATTTAGATTCTTGACATAGCTATAGAATCCTTTGTGGTTGTCTTTGGAATCTTTTATTTTCATAGCTAGCTTTGGAGGATTTTATGAGGGATCTCAGCTTCTTACTGAGGCTGGCAAGGGAGTTTTTTGCATCCTGGGATTTTCCTCTTTCCTGCAACAGTTTCTTCCTTTTGTTGTAAAGTTTGTTTATGGCAGGGGACCACCAGACTGGCTTCCTTTTTTTGGAAGAGAGCATCTTGGTTCTTTCTGGGATGGCATAATTCATGCATGAGTGGATGTGCTCATACAGTGCCTTAGTATAGGATTCAGCAGTCGAACTTTTAGTTCCTGTCTGCATGGGTGTCATGAAATTTGTTACTTCTGACTTGAGTAGCATGAAGTTGGCTTTGGAGAAGATTTTTATGGAGGTTTCCTTACTAGGGGATGGGGAAGGGATGTGGATGTCAAGGGTGATTAGCTTATGGTCAGACCTGACCAACAAGAGGGGTGCCCATAGGTGTGGAGCATCGATTTGCCATGTTGTTAATGACCAGATCTAGGATACTGGAGCCCCTGGTGGGACTATGGATTAGTTGATCCAAGGCATTGGAATTTATGAATTCCAAGAACCATTGGGCAAAGGTGTTGGTACATGAGTAGTTTTCCCAGTTAATGGCAGGGGAGTTGAAATCATCCAGTATTAGGGTATTTGGTTGTATCTTAATATTTTCCATTATGTTTAGAAAGGTGTAGTGAGAATCTTGGCATATAGTGGGGGATCTGTAGCATGCTACAATTTGGATTGAAGTCTTACCTAGTGTAAGTTGCACCTGGAGAATTTCAGACAAATTGTGTTGGGCAGCTAACATGGTGGTGTGAATATCCTTGGTGAATATGGACACTCCTCCACCTTTAGTGTTTCGGTCATGGTTTGGTGGCCGAAAAGTGTAGTAAGAGTTGTAACCTGGTATTACAGGGGTGCTCTCTGGAACCTTGAACCAGGTCTCAGTTACTGCACAGATATCAATGTTCTCCATTTTTAGGAGTGCCTTGAGAGAGTGCATTTTGAGGTTTAGACTTCTAGCATTGAGTAGCATTACCTTCAGATTTTGCATGCTTGTACCTGTTATGGTGGTGGTTTTGTCCTTTGAACTTTGCCTAAAAAAAGGCACTATAGGGGTGGCAAGAGCCTTAGCCAGTAACTTGAATCACAGGGGCGACAGGTGCAGAACATCTCTGGCAAAGCATAGTGGTCTGTTGATCATGTCGTCCCAGGAAGACAGATACTGGATCCCCTTTGAATGACACCAGAAGCTTAGCCAGTTGTTGATGTCAGTCATTTTGTCATTAAACTGTGGTATTACTCTGGGCGAGGGCAGGATGCTACTCAGGGCTAGGGTCATACCTGCCTGGGCCACATGATCTGAGAGCTCTTATATGTCTCTTTTCATGTATTCCAGAGAGGTACGTCTCAAGTCATTCACTCCAACATGGACAATGACAGAGTCATATTTGTACTTGTGGAGTGACTTGAGTGCATGTGTTATGTGGTGGATCCTGGCACCCAACAGGCAGCTGACTGTAATTTTCTCCTTGTTCAGCCTGGGGAGTGGGACATCAGTGTGGCTGACTATAGAGTCACCTATGACTAAAGTTTTGGGTACGCTGTCTTGCCTTAGGGCCTGTTGTTGGGTGGCACACTGGTGTTGTGAGCTATGTGACACTTTGGTTGTGATTGGTGTTTGTTTGCGTTTCAGCTTTGGGGGTCCTTATTGCTTGGTCAGGTTACTGTTAAGGGCCTCTGCATATGTGGGTTTAGTGTTGCTTTGTGAGGGTGTTGGTGGTGTGGGTTTAGAAGGGCAATGTGTTGCTTGAGGTGTAGTGTGGTTGTTAACCTTCTCCTCTTGACTGTCTAGCACAATCTTGGGTAGAGAGAGCTTTGCTTCCAGTTTGGCTATGTAAGTGCATCTCTCACAGGTTGTAGTGTTGGGTGTTAGGAGGAGTGGGCTGTCTGTGTACATGAGGCAATTGCTGCATTGCCCCAGTATGCCCAGATTCACCAGGTGTACAGGAGAAATCACCAGAAGCTGACCCTTGGACATGCCTGGTTTAGTGCTTTTTTTTTGTAAAGTACAAGAGCTGTTTTCCCTTACCTTAGCAAGGTACTTTGCAATTATAGGCTGCTTAGTGCCTATGATTAATTTCTTCTTATTAACAAGGAGAGTTGCATGCTTGTATCAGTTTAAAGCTTCCTAGTGCTTTCCGGCAGGTTTTAGAGCAAGTGCTAGTCACAGGGATGCTTGAAGGTAAGATGAAAAAAATGGCTTATCCTAAACACTGCAGTGTGCACTAGAGGAGTTAGATGTGAAAGTAGGTATCTTAAGTTTTACCGGTCAAAAAGTTAAGTTTTAGTGGAGAGTCATGATTTTTAAAACAGCAAGATAGATTGAAAGGGGGTGGCCACTTTTGCATTCTGGTACTATGAAATGCAGATGGTTGGCCAATACATTTAAATAGTTGAAGGGGAGTGATTTCACAGAATGATAATTTTGGGCTTACTCACACAAGCCAGTAAAGGCAGAGAAGAAATGAGATATATGGTCAAATTAACATAAGGGGCAGGCAACGAGAAAGACAGTGGTGTTTAAGAACACAACAGTAACAGGGTAGGAGGGTAGGGAAAAAAATTCTGCCTGACTCACAAGAGACAGAGCTGCGGTCTCTTTTCAAGTTTTAATATGCAGTTAAAAGCAGAATACAAGTAAAACACAAGGTAAAGAAAACAAATCACAGTATTCAAAATAGAAAAAGGCAATAAAGCAATACAAAATACAACAAATAAGAAGCAAACTAGCCTTTCCCTCACCCCAAAATGTAGCAGAGTCTGGGTGAGCCTTTCTAGTAAATCCTGGAGAGACAACATTACATGTCAAAGAGAAGCAGCATTTTTTTCATCAATATTTACTACTGCAGACACCATTGACATCAGTTACTGCATAACTATCTTTAGGCATATATGTTTCATATGCCATTCCACTGGCACAGAGGGATAAAGGCCAAACCCAGGGGATTTGGGTTCAATTGATGGCTCAGGTGACTGATGGAGGGGCAGGAAGGGATGGGTGTTACCATCCCATGAAGGGTAGGTGGTGGACCTATGGGTGCTTAGTCTGTGTATCCTTGGTGGAGCTGGAGCAGACACACTAGTAGCATGCTTAAGGAGTAGTATAGGATGGAGGCATAACTGAACTGCTGTGAACGTGGGGTGATACGCCATGTCTCCATTGCAAACCCATACCCAGGTGTACCATTAGGCCTACAAATGGTGGAGGGAAAGGGTACATCATACAGGAATCCCCTCTGGACAGATGCACAGATGTTTCAAAACTCCTGGATGCTTAATTTTATCACCAGCCCAAGCTACACCAGTTTAAAGTCTGGGGAGGGGGTAAGCAGCTGGTAGACCCACAGTGAACAGGTACCAGGGAGCCTGGCTGGTATAATTAAGGGAGTTATATATGAATACACATTTTCATACTTAGCAAATGCTAGCAACACTTTATACAATTTCCTACAGTCTTCTTGTAGAGGTGAACTTCCCACTGCATTCCCTATATCATATGTAAAAGAGCAGGACTTCACAATTCCTTAATATGTCTTCTGTCAAAACATAGTCCGACCTTAGTACCTTTCTAGGCCCACAACTTGTAGCTCTTTTGGTTGCTGATAGTGAGGTTTACTACATCTGTTAACTTCACTACTGAGTTCTCCTGACCTCTCCTCTCTCAATGATCAGCAACTTGTCGGGAATCTCTACCTGCAGACTCCAAACTCCCTCTGCATTGAAAGTTCAGTTAATCTCTTTCAGCTTACATGTCCTTCTTTAACATGGAAAAGGGCTTGACTTGAGAAACTTCCCACCTCCTTCCTGATGAACATTTGTCATTGTAGTTATGTCTATATGCATCACACCCACTTCTTCAGTCAAACCTATCCCTGAACATTCAATTCTCTCTCTTTTTATTTCTTTGTAGAGAGAGAGAGACATATACAGTTTAATATCAGAATCTCAAGTTGAGATGCCCGCAGATGGAAAACTTGAAACACAGATGTTTGAATTTCCATCAGGCTGAACATCTCAGTGCTCATAAGTTTATATCAGCAAATGCACTGTGCATTCACTAATATAAACTCGAAGAACTGTACAAAGATCGCAGTTTGGGAAATTCATCCTTTTCCTCACTGTAGTGTGATCTCGGAGTTGGAATATATAGTTAGCATGGGGTGTGGGAGGCACAGCCTCCCACAGTGGGGTGCAGGGGGCCTTGCCCCCCTGCAAAAAATGTGATTTTAGGTATAAGAGTTTCCTTTACCTGAGCTCCTATATGGACATCATGTAATGTTTTTGGTAACAATGTCGAATCTGCTGAATTCGTTCAGCTGATTCGACATTGTGACTTGTTCTACATTTTGACTTTCATTTTTTGTATTCGGTGTGTCGAATGGAAATTATTTTTGCATTTGACATTTTGATACTAAACTGATGTATACACGTATCTATATGATTATATCTGTAGATCTTAAGTGGAACAAATACCAGACTCAAAATGTGGAGCTTGTTTCACTGAATCACAAAAAAAAAACAAAACAAAAAAAAAAACAAATCAATAAAATGGGCTCTAGCAAGGATTCTACAGTGGGGAGGAGATCAAGTAGTTGTATTGCAGAACTTACCAGTTGACTGAATGAGATTTGCTCAAATTTATTTTTTGAATCCAACATCAACCAAATTCTGTTGAAATTTTGAACATAAAATCAGGAAAAAAGAACCATGCACTACAAATGACCTCAACTGAGACTTCAGAGTAATCACTCACTTATAATTTCTTTAGTCATCAAAACTTCTTTATTAAAAAATCAAACAGATGAGCATGTTCACCCTTAAAATAGTTTGCCAGATCTAACTGTAGTTTATATGACATGCAGTATTTATCTGCCTTAACACAGTGATCATTGTCAATTCACTCGAGCTGGGGTCATAAATGTATGTCTAGGCTGCTGATCCAAGTGAGAATAGGATAAGTCCATCTTTCATACCTGTTCTGCATATCTTCTCCTATTGGTAGCTAATAGGTTATAGTTTATGTGCTGTATTCCTATCCTATCTGGCTAGTGCCTAATTAATACAAACGCTTTATATAAATTTTGTCACTGGCTATGTATAACTATTAGTACATCATTGTATCTGTGATGTGATAAGTAGATGTTATTTGGCAAGTTTACTAAAAAAAAATATGTGACAAGCAGTCAAATTTAAATCATATTATACTGTAGTGATTAGAAGTGCAGCTAATCAGGACCATCTGGCTGAACCTATGAATAAGAGTACATATCTTGTATCCCTTATGTCAGGTATTATACCACCCTTCCCATGACTGGATGAATTTAGTAAAAGGTTAGTGAAATTAGGACCACGTCAGAATCTGTACTTGTCCCTACTGATGTGAAAGCACTTTACATGGTACTTGTCCGCACTGATATGGAAGTGTTTTACACAGTAATACCACGTGTACTGCACTAAAGTAGTTAAAGAATTCATGGGGACCAGGACTTCTCAACCCCTAGGGAAATAGATTCAAAGTTAAAAACAACTGCTTTCATTTTAATCAGAGATGGTGCAAGGGGAATAACAAGGGGTATAGCTATGGGGGCAGCAATGGCCCCAAACCTGGGAAACATAACCTTAGCCAAGTTGGAAGAAAATACCATCTACACCTCTGAGTATTTCCCATATATGAACTGCTATTATCATTTTATTGGTGATAGATGGTAGACAGAAAGACAGATGGAGAGATAGATAGGTAGATAGAAATACAGATATACAGATAAACAGAAAGACAAAGTAGCATCCCTTACATGAAGGGAGAGTTTTTGCATTGTGAATATTCTGAATTGTAAAATAACTAAGTCAAATGTGTAGTATGTGACTTTAGTGACAAAGACACACTATTCCCTTTACCTAACCACCAAGATACGTCTTCAGTATTTTCCATCATCATCACCTAAATCTGAAAGACTTACTACACTAGACACTGGTAATATAGCATCAGTAGCACCAATATGACTAGCCTATGGCTAAATAAGTTTGCAGATGACTATAAATTGGCTGTTGTTATTTGATCTTCAACTGACTCATAATTGTGCTAATAGAGCACAATCCATATTAACAGTTGGTGCAAGGACAATGGTACAAAATTAAATTTTTAAAAAATGTGAGTAGTTCATTTTGTTAAACAAAACAGTTTCACGTACCATATAGGAGATGAAACACTACAATCAGAAACTGTTATAAGGGATCTGGTTACTCTTGTTGAGAATTCCTTAATATTTAACCATCATGATTCAATAGTAGTTTGGAAAGCCTTTCATTGGTCCCATCTAATTTCAAAGGCATCACTAGTAGATCCAAAGATGCCTTAATTCTCCTTTACTCATATCTTATCAGACCCATTACTGAATATAACGCACCTTTGGCGTGTATTTCTCTAAACACATCCCACAACTTGAGAGACCTCAAAGGTTCATAATTAAAAGATCAGAGGCCTCAAAAAATCTTAGTTATCAAGAGTGACTGGCAGCTCTTTCTCTGCACTCTTACATACTCCTCCATGGAAATCTATTTATAGTTTTTCATGCCATGAAAGATCCAACCCTATTTGATCTGCTGTTTCTCCACAGAACTAATGGTACATCAAATACTCAGTTAAAGGAGCTAAACCTTTATCAGCATGTAAAGACACATGTCAGCTTGATAGATACATATCCCAAGGTCTTGCTCACCTCTGGAACAAACTTCCACTACACGTTAGACAGAGTAGCACCCTTGCCACCTTCAAGGCAAACCAGGATAATTGGATGGGCAGCCTCAAATACTCTCCCAGTCCATCTTGTCTTAACCTGCATGAGCTAGAGGGAAATTTTGATTATGGTCTTCTGGCTTGAGTTGAAATGGTCAGCAGAATGATTACCTAGTATTTAACAATGAACCTATGAACTTATAATCACAGTTAACTATTAATAATTTATAAATAAACTGTAACGTTATCAAAATCAGGTAAGAGTAATAAAAAATCTTGTAAAAAACAAAAAAAACAAAAACACAATTCTGCGTACAATGTGCTTTTCTACTCATCCTTATCCATTATCAGAAGTAACAATATTAGATATATTCAGCAATTAAAGACATTTCTTTTTTGAGTACTAGGAAACATACTCACTCTTCATGTAAACTTTCAGCTCTTGGTTGACGGAAAGGAAATAATATGTACATAATAATTCTATGTGATATAAACTACAATTATACAACTGGAGAACTTCAGTGATTACAGCTGAATTAGTCTGAATAACATTGCTCTGGGCTGGGAGCCATCTTGGAATAAAGATTCATAAGCAGTGAGATAATATTTATAAAGATGAGACCCAGACATGAAGAGTATGTTTAAAGTAATTTGTCTCCGTAGCTGTCACTATAGATGCAGGAAGCTTATTCTATATTTTGACATGTTTTTTATATAACATGCCAAAAATAATCTCTACACTTTGGCAAAAAAATATGGATGAGGGCATAAGAAAGCACAGACATAGAACAAGAACAGCTGCAAATCTGCAGTAAATGATGCAAAGGATTAATGCATTTTAAATCATACCCCTACTTTGAAGTAAGGGAAATCATATCATTCAAACACAGATGTGAAATGTATGTGAAATGAATAAAATCTGCGAGAAATGAGATTAGTAACAGTGCATGAAATCATGAATGATGACGAAGGTCTGATCAAGACAACGGGCATGAACTACTGCAGACTCACAGAATAGAATCTGTATACATCCGTCTTGACAATACAAGCACTGTTAATAGTTACTTGTCTTAGCAAATAGTATTTACATTGAGGGGTTTCAAACCATGACAGGTTTATATGACACAAGCAAATGTGTGTAGGAAATGTACCTTGCTTCAAACAGATACATAAAAAAAACACATATTGTAACTATGTATATATATATATATAGAGAGAGAGAGAGAGAGAGAGAGAGAGAGAGGTTGAGAGGTAGACAAACTTAATGGAAACCTTTTTCGGAATCTAGCAATTTTCTACATTTATAAGAGCAATATTTAAAATCTGTTTCTATTATTTTTGGCTCTGTCCAGATTTATTGTGAAAAATGTTGAGATGTTCAGTCAAGAGGTACACAAACTTCTTAATTGATACTGCTGCTGCTAGGGATTGTTCTCACTCATCACTCATTCTCTCTATCTCTCACGCATACACGCTCGCGCGCGCGCGCGCTCGCACACACACACACACACACACACACACACACACACACACACACACACACTTTTTTCAGTTTCATTTATTTTTATTTTGCACTTGCTAAACAGTAAAAGTGCTGCTTAGTGAGTGTAAAATAACAGCTTGATCAGTCTCACTGTTCACTCTGTTATAGACACATACACAATCCCTTCTGCTTTCACACACACATACATTCTGCTTTCATGCATGCATTCATTCACACATGCAGACAGAAACATAAACACACTCACATGCATGCATACACATGTTCACTTTTTTGTTTCACTCCCTGCCTAAAAGTTTCTGTGTGACCCAGTACCAAATGACCACGGCCTGATACCAGTGCTTGGCCAGGTGATTGGGACTGCTGTCCTGCTTGACAGAAAAAAAAGCATTTTAGTGCCATTATACAAGAGCAGAGGGGACATTCACCACTGTGAGCAGTACTGAGGTAACAAACTCCTGTCATACTAATGAAGGTGCTGGAAAGGGTGACATAAATGAACAAGCAGAGTAGCAGAAGGTAATATGGGAGATCAGTTGTTTGGATTCAGATAAGGATGTAGCACAAATAACCTGATATTTGCAGTGAGACAGCTAGTGGAGTAGAAGCTGGAAACGAGGAAAGAGTCCAATCTGGAATCTGAAAGCATATGACAAGGTCCAATAGCTGAGGAAGCTTGAGATAATGTAAAACAGATAAAGAAGTAAGGGCCTTAGAGCAGAAACCAAGGTAGCCCCACTTGAATAAGCAGAGGAGCTTACAATGTTTTGGTCATGTTAAGTACAACAGACAATGACGTGCTAAACAAGATGCATGAGAAACAGGAAGAACCAAGAGGAGGTAATTACATCCAGCCAAGACAAGGATGCATTGCATGCAAAAGACATGTAACATGCAGGCATGATTGTCAAAGAAGGTAGGAGAATAGTTCTAAATCGAGAGGTGCTAACAGTTGACATGACCCCATGAAAAAATAGGAAAAAGGGGAGTGATGATGATAAGATGGTTTCAAAGAATGGAAAACAAATATGTGTTCCATTTCTTTTCCTAGAAACAAGTGGATAGGAGTAAGTTACATTTAGAATTTGTTAATTCACTGTGAAAAGCTCCTGTTTATTTAAAACCTTGACTAACTATAAAGCTTGCATTTTTGCCATGTATCACATCTCCTGTGTTCTAGTGTTTTTTTTTTGTTGTTACAGAAATGCATCCTTTTTTATAAATATTTCATAAGTACAACATTTATTTCTGTGGTTCTTCCTTTACATAAAGTGCATATTGTGACATTTTGCTTTGGTGTACACTGGTGTTAGAAAGCAAAATTTACAAGACAGCATGTTACCTTGCAGCCCAACTCAGTGATTTTTTTTGTGAAACTGTGGGAAATGACATCTATGCAACATACATCATGTGACTACCCACTACCATGGTTGTTTACAAGCTGATTTTCTTAGCAGCACTGGTCTGGTGATCCTTACTAGTATGGTTTGAAATGTATGCACATATAGGTATTACCCTTCATCAGTTTTGATGTGTCATGCATTTCTAATTTTCTTTAAAGTTCATGATATTTTAATCATTCGTACCTGCATTTTGTGTCATATTAAACATAACCTCACTTTCTTGCATTCAAGTCTTGATAATCTGGTATTAAACAATACACATGATAGTGTTTATTATAATATAATATAATAATTTTCAGGGTATTTTTCTGTCTTCTTTCCTTGCAATTGCTTCTTGGTCTGTTGGGCACATAAGCAGATTTGACTGCATGGCATGAGATCTATATTAAAACATTTAGGACCTTTACGCCACAAAACTCTGCATGCACTTTCAGTATGAGTAGTTGTTGGTAAATCATAACTAAATACCTATTTTTCAGAATTAGTCAGCTTGGCAGTGAAAAATATTAAAAAGGTTTAGAACACATATATGCCAGGCAGTTTCAGTTTTTGCCTGCAACAGCTTTTCTCCTTTCTCATAAAAAGTGTTACTTTGTCGGTTATTGTCTAAGTCTTATCATCGTTACAAAAAATAAAGAAGAAACTAAAAAGGCGCTCAAATTACTGTAACAAGATGACACTAGAATACATTTGTGTCGGTACAGGAAGAAAATTTTGCAAAATGTTTAAATGAACACTCTTCAGAAAGATTTACCATTGAGTAGTGTTCTAAAGAAGTTTAGCATTCTAAAGGAATGAAATATGCCGTGAGAGTTGCCATACCTTTACTATTATATTGCACACTACTAAAAATGATAGGGAGCGGAAGAATTGTTTTTTCTGTTTGTCAAGATGCCGTTCCAATTATATATGTTTATATATTTATACTCAGAGCAGATGAAAAGCAGAACCAATCATTCTGAGTAAACTGAACTGATCAAATGATATGATTCTACATCACCTGAATTTGTAGTTGCAGATACTGTATATTTTTTTCAGTCCTGGTCTTTGTGATAATAGTATGAAATGTGTTCCTGATATAATGATGAGAATAGTAAGAGAAATTCTAAAAAATAAAAAAAATGCAGTTTTGGAGAAATGCATACTAAGCCTGCAATGCTTGTAACTAGGCAAATGCTTTTTCTTTGAGGTAGAGCAATGTTACACTTAATACATGAAGGTAGCTGAGGTGTAGAGGTTGGGGTTGGGGGGGTCTAGTCCCCTTGTAAAAAATACTTTTAATGTGCAAAATCAGCTTTAATAGTATGCTGTTGCTTTCCATGGATTGTACTTAAAGTTTTACACTATCAAATCTCAAGCATCGAATAGGCAGCTAAAAAAGTATGCATACACAATAATTTAAGATTTGGGGTGGTGGTGATAAAATGTTTTCCTGATTTCATTGTTGATGTTTTCTCACTGTATATACCTTAGTTATTTGCAGGATTAAGCCATGCAAATCTAAGCAGCCATTCTTTGATTCATGATGTTTTCTTAATGCACACAAGAGTCTGCAATACACTTCATTAATAATAAGATAATACTTTTCTTTCATTATTTCCTTTCATGCCTTTTAATCATATAATAAAATCACTGTATCTAAGTCATCGGTTACTTAATATTATGCTGTAATCAGACTTTATACTTTTAATATCTAATTTTGGAAAATGGAAGTCTTGAAGATTTGGGCAAAATTGGTTTCGTCTGTAAATCTATGGAATTACATTTTGGAATGGGAGTTTTTCATGACTATGTTAATTGTGTTCACTTTCTGCAAGAGTTTTTTTTTTTTCTTGCAGATGAGCATTGATCAGTTAGATATCATTTGCAAATAAAACAAAACAACAAACAACAAAACAAATGTACAGATGCAGACTTTCGCCTCCACTTAATTATAGCATTTCAATTAAAGATCCATAGGAACATAGGTTCATAGGTGTTTACTAGGCTAATGATCACAAGGGCCTTTTTAAGCCTAGCCATGAAACCCAAATCTCTGACAAGTTCTAGTACCTTTGATAAGTGCAAGCAGGGGCTTGGGAAATGAAACACTTACAAACAGGGGCCTGAGAAGTAAACCATTTAGAGGTTGCCTGTGTCCATTGCATACATAGGTGCCAAGCCAGAGATGAATTTCCTGTTCCCCATCTAAGTGTCCTTATACCTGAAATGGGTTAGGAAGGAATACTACTTCATATGGATGGGTTCCAGAGATGGGGTAGTATCTGGGATACATATCTGTCTTTCCAACAGGTCCTATTTATATCACAGGCAATGTTTAATTCTTTAGAATTGGTTATTTTGGTGCTGTTTGCTTTGCTGATATGCAGGAGGTCTATCAGAGTGAGGCCTTGCTCTCCCCTCAACAGCTTTAAGAGACAGAATACAGGGATAGGGCCTTGAGGCATTCTGCATAGGACATTTTACTTACCCCTGTATTATTTTAGTAAGGAACCTCTCTGGATGTTCCATTTGTTTGCTATGTCTGGTTAGGTACATACCAAAGGGAACATTGTACTCAATGATAGGTCTGATGAATGCTGAATATAGTGGAACAATGACTTCCTTGGACATAGATGCCATACCTTTGTTTATAAGTTGTGGAACACAGAATGATTTCCTCACTATTGTAGACACATGATGGTCAAAGGTTAGATTACTGTCTATGTATGTCCCCAAGTCCCTGACTATTGGGTCAACTCTAAGGGGTGTGCTGTCACTGTGATAGTTACCAGAGGTGGATAACTTCCAAAGGATATTATTATGCATTTCTTGGCATTTAATTTTAGTCCATGGCTCTGACACCAGTTGTTTGTCTGCGTCAGTCCTAACTGGTAAACATTTATGTCTCTGTGGGATTCAATCACAGCTCCTAATTTGCAATCATCTGCAAATTTAGTAAGCCAAAGACCACTGACATTGGGCTTGACTTCAGAGAAGTAAATGCCGAAAGGAGTGGTCTAAGCACTGATCCCTGAGGGAATCCACTTGTGACTCCCCTCTTTGCTGAGGTGGATACCACAAGTTTTAACTTCCTGGGTCCTGAGTGTGAGCCAGTTGTCTATCCATGGAGTGACATATGGGTTTGTACCTTACCTTTTGAGTTTGTCAACAATGCCTGAGTGGGGTATTGTGTCAAATTCCTTGGTCAGGTCAAGGTAGGCAGTGTGAACCATTTTGCCCTCATACATTACATTGGTGACCTTCGTAAAGAAGTCCACTAGGTTGACTAGGCATTACGTGCACTTGATTAAACTAAACAGGGCCAGTTCCATTGTCTGGAGGTTTATGATATCATTATTGATCAATTCTATGATAATTATTCTCATGGGTTTGCATATAAGACTAGTGAGACTTATGGGTCTACAGATTCCAAGGTCTGTAGATGGCTCATCTTTGTGCAGAGGAACGCTTTTGCTGTTCTCCATTCACGAGGCATGAAGTATGTTTTGATGCTATAGTTAAATATCAATTCCAGAGGGTCTGATAGGTCATTTTTCATGCTATTTAGAAGGCATCATGGGATAGTGTCCAGATCCATTGATGCAGTGTTCTTCACTTTAGAGAGAGCATTAGAGACCTGTTCCCTAGTGATAGCAGAGGGAGTTATATTTGAAGGTATTTCATGTGGGAAGGTTGAGGGGGGAGAGAAGGGTAAAGTTGGACATGAATTTGTTGGTCAGCAGCTTTGCTATATCTTCTGGCTCAATATAGGTGGCTTCATTTACAATGAGCTCTGCACACAACTGTGTATTGTGTTTGAAGTTGCAGACATAGCTAAAGATTGCCTTCTGGTTGTCTTTGGCCCGGGAAGCCAAATTTACCTCACATTTGGCTTTGTTAGACTTTATTTATCATCTGAGTTGTTTGTTTAGTTTGATGTGTGCTTTTATTCTTCTGGGTACTGCAACTCCTAATTTTTGCCATGATTTTCTCCTTCCATTATACAGCCTATTGATTTTGTGATTCCAGCAGTGTGTGGCTTGTTTTCTGAGTTAGTTCTTTATTTCTTCCTGGTGGGTACAGCTGCCTCTTTGCAGCTTTTAATATGCATGTATAAGGTTTCTGTGAACAGTTCTGCATAGGCCGTGGTGTTCCTATTGTTTATGTGGGTTTTAAATTTTTCCAGGTTATCACTTAATAGCAGGAATCTAACCTTAGAGTAGTTTCTGAATATTCCAGGGTTAGCTGGGGTTCCAGGTTTTATTTTAATTTCAAAAGAGACCAGTTTGTGGTCTGATCTTACCAGAGAATACATTACACTAGTGGGTGTGCGGCACTCTCCCATATTAGTGAGGGGCAGATCCAGTGCCTGCACATTTGGTGTCATATAGTATTCCCAGTTAATAGTGGCATAATTAAAGTTGCCCCTGAAAATGGTATTGGTTTGGATGATGAGTGTTTTCAATAAGTTTAAATGCATGGTATGTGTTTCCTGAGTCATAGAGAGGGACCTATAGCTTGCAAGGAAGTGATATTGGATTTTGCCTATGGTAATTGAACATGGAGTAGCTCAAGTCCATTTTCCCATTTGACCAGCCTTGAAGTATACTTTTGATGTAAATCGAGACACCTCCACCTTTTAGTCCATGTCTGTGTAGTAGCTGGTCTAAATCTGTGGAAGGCATTATAACATTGCACTGTCTGTGTGCTCTCTGTGGCTCTAAACCATATCTCAGCAAATGCACAGACATCAAAATTCTCTAGGCTGAAAAGAACTTCTAGGGAGTGGAGTTTTTTTTGTTTAGACTTCTAGCACTGAGCAGTAAAACCTTTAGATTTTCTTGGTTTTGATTTGATATGTCAGAAGTACTTTCAGTTTAGTATTGCATAAAAAAGGCACTATGGGGGAAGACAATATTTTAGCTAATATTCAAAAACCTAGAGGGGAGAGGTACAGACCATTCCTGGCAAAGCATCATGGTCTGTTGACCATCTTCTTTCATGCTGACGGATATTGCACTCCCTTAGAATGACACCAAAAATGAAGCCAATTATTAAAGTCATTCATTATTTTTCATATTGTGACATAATCCTTGGAGAAGGTAAAATGCTGCTCAATGCTAGGCTCATAACAACCTGGGACACATATTCCAAGAGCTCCATGGTGTCACTCTTCATATATTCTAGAGAGGTACTTCTCAGGTCATTTACACCCACATGGACTATGGCTGAGTCTACGGGTACTCATGGTCCAATAACCTAACTATGTGTGCAGTCTGGCAGATCCTATCACTTGTAAGCAACTGACTCTGACTTCTTCCTTACTCAGCCTGCTGAAAAAGACATCAATGAACTCAAGTTGGAGTCTCCAATGACCAGAATTATCTATTGTGTGGTGACTTGCCTAATGGGCTTAGAACTAGAGGCTCCATGAGATGTGATGTATGTGTTGATGTGGGTGTTGTTTTAAAAGAGCGCATTCGGGGCTGGTAAGGGTATTTGTTATGTGTACTTCATCTAGGATGTCTTTAGGGTTTAAGAATGTTTCATTGACGTGCCTCAGTATATGTGGGTCTATATGTCTGTTTTGAATTGTGTGTGATGGGTGCAGCATGTGTACTACTGACAACTTTACTGGCATTATGAGTACTTTATGTGAGAGCTTTACCTCCAGTGACATTGTGTAAATACATCTCTCATATACCATATCAGTTTGTTTGAGAATTAACTGGTTATCAGTAAACGAGTCAGTTTCTGCATTGGATCAGGATGTCTATAACCACCAGTCTGGTAATGGTAATAGTGGGAAAGTTCATATCCATGGCAACAGACCCTTTTTATTGATTAGACAGTTGGAGTGAGAATATAAACGATGTCAGGAGTATCTGGTTTACACGTCTGGGGATAGTGCTTGTCACTGCAAACTAGTTGCCCTTTGTGCAGCTAGGTACTGGTGAAATTTCAGTCATGCTTTAAATGCCACTCAAGGTGTCTGTGTCTATACAGGGCACTGCCAAATACTTGAAGGGAAACTAATAAGTAGATCCTTTAAATTTAAGAATGAAGTATTTAGATATCCTGAAGTTAGAAACAAATCAAGCAGTACGTACTGAAAACAAAGAATTAGCATGTTGAGAATGATGAAAGTGGGGGAGCCAGGTGAATGGCTACTGTCTGGCTACTACTACTTTCCATACTTTGCAAAGGTCATCATTTTCCCAGGGGCTATGTGTTGACTGTGCAACATGCATTTTATCTTACAAAATTGAGAACACTTTTGGGGAAATGTCTGTACTGGAGTGAATGTTTTGCAAACTACTTTTGAAGTCATCAAGCAAAATGCCCAGATCTCCTCAAGAGATCACCTTGCAATATTCAAGTGACAGTTGCAAATAAATCAAAAAGAAAATTCAAGCAATTAGTTTAGTTCTGCCTGTCAGCTACAGGATCAAGTAAGAAGGAGTGCCAGAATGTAGCATATGTCTTTTTTAATACAAAAGGAAAAATTTGATTAAATTACACTGTACGGTTTTACAATGACTGGTTACTAGATTAAACAATGATTACATGAACGTCTGTGGGAAATATTTATCAAAAGAAAACATTGCAGATAAAATTTAGTGACATGCATATGACTTTAGATAAGGCGTAGGAGCTACTGAAATTAGCAAACAGTAGCTATAGAAATGTGTGAAGACAATGCTTACAGTGATAAATAGCAGAACAGTGGTAACACAGATAACAAACTGCAGTTATACTGAAAATATAATAAATATACATTTCTTTGTAATACAGGAAACCACATTTACTAGGTGTGGTGGTGTTCAAGAAATAAGATGATATTCTGACTTGTAAATTGACTCATTTTACATATGTGAAGCTCACAAAAAGCAAAAACAGCTGAACAGTAAAGAAATGTCTGCCTGTCTAATCAGACAAGACAAACTGGCAAAAGCAAGAAAAACCTGATTAATTGAGCATCGTATGACTCAGAACGTGATACATTAAATGAATTTCCTACTAGAGTACAGACTGCTAGACAGTTAAGAGTTAAACTTAACACTATGGCATGAGTAGTGAGTAGACATGACTCTTGCAGCATTTTCAGAAGTAGTGCATCAAAATTCAAATTCATAGGAGTAATAGTTTATCTTTCTACATACACAGGGTGAAGGATACATGAAGGAAAAATGATGTGCTCTGTCTATGAACTATGCTTGAAATACAAAAGCAAGTTACACACATTCTCCTCAGGTTCTTTCATTTCTGTATTTGAAAACATAAAAAGAGTGAAAGTCCTTCCAAAAGATTATTTGCAGGCAACAGACTTTTAGATTTTCCCAAGCAGAAGATTCCATCTGCTGGTAATTGTTACTTACAGCCCTACATCATTTATCATTTATCATACCCTGCCTTCTGAAATCATAGACAGCTCTTCTGCTATCCCAAGTAGCAGATCCGTATTCCACTGCTAGTCTCTAATCCTCTGTTTGAGATGCATATTGCAATGTAAAGGGCTATGGCTATGGCTATGGAATAAGACTTTATATTTTCAAGCCATGCTATAGGACTGATATTAAACTTGTGTGAAGAATCATTTACAGTATTCTGTCCATTCTCTCTGTATTTGTTAGGCAACATTTCCATGACTTTCTGTTGTAATTTCTTAACTTGCCTGTATCATCATCATCATCATCATACACTGTTGGAAACTCCTGCTGTCTGGCTGGTGTGTGATTCCCAAACAATTTGGAAATATATCGCTGATTGATAAGTATATTTCTTGGCATTTTAACCTTTCAGAGTTCTGCATTGTCTTAATTTTGCCTGAATGAATTGTTTTATATATTTTCTTTGATTGTTTTCTGTTTCACATCTGTCCTGAAAGTTTTTTTTCCCTACCCTATTCTTGTGGTGTTGTTATAGATGGTGGCTGTGCAGTTGCCTGCCCCTACTATAAATTTGATCTGGGACACCTCTCCCAGTCTGGTGTTCACTCTACTTAATACAGAGAGAACATTTGAGAAGGCCAACCCACTTAGGTTCTTAACCTTGAATTTTTCTTCTGCTCCTTCTTCCTCAAAAAATGCACTTTATTTTGCGTTTGCTTCTTATTAAAAGTATTCAATTATACTTATTATGCTGCATTTATTACTGCTTGGTAGTAGCCTGATTAAATTGTAACTGTTATTCTAAGCCTTTGGTTGAAGCACTTGAGCTTCAGACCAGTTGTTTTGCATTAAGAAGATTTGTGGTCTGCACTCTCGTGGCAGGACAGGTAGCTTACATCCTTCTAAGTTGGGAGTTGCTGATTGAAAGTTTAGTGGCTGTTATTCTAACAGTGTATTAGTTCTGGTTTAAGCACTTGGGCTTCGGGTCAGTTATTTTACATTAAGAAGGTGTGGTCTGCACTCTTGTGGGAGGAGAGGGTAGATTCTGCCCTTCTGAGCTGAGAGTTTCTGGTTAAAGGCTTATTGTGCCTGCTTATTTGAACTGTTTCTTTCAGAAATTGGTACGCCTTGTTTGCTGTAGCATAGACTAAATTCAGTCCTGCTGAATCTAGCTTTGGTTGTATAACTTGAGCACTAATCCAGACCATCATTTTTTGGAGAAGGTTCCCCTGCACCCTAGTGACATGAGTGTGCAGTTAGAACTTGTCTGATTGAAGACTGCTGGAACAGGGGTCAGTTTTTAGCTTTTTATTGGTTAATTGGTGAATTTGTTTAAATCAGTTTGCTCATTTGTTACTGTTATATAAAAAAATACACTTTATGCATCACCACTTAGCTAGGGTTAAACTATTCCCGGTGCCATAAAGTCTGCTCTTTAAATTTTCCCTTAAAACTAGCCAACTTTTTAGTTTTAGCACTCAAATCTGTTTCTTTGAGATCAGCATTTGTTTAGAACTCATTGTAAGCACTAAATAAGCTACAAATTATTACAGCACTGAACTTTCCTCACTTGTCTAGAGGAAAAAAGTTTTTAGTACTTAATAAATAAGCACTTATCCAGGCATGTCTAAGGGTCACCTCCCAGTGTTTTCTCCTGTCTACCTGATGAGTCTGAGCATCTTGGGGCAATGCAGCAATTGCCTCATGTACACAGACAACCCTCTCCTCCTACCACCCAACACTACCCAAAACTACAACCTGTGAGAGATGCACTTATATAGCCAAACTGGAAGCAAAGCTCTCTTCACCCAAGACTGGACTAGACAGTCAAGAGTAGAAGGTAAACACTTGCACCACACTACACTCATCACATAGTCCCTCAAAACCTACACCACCAAAACAGACACATAGAAACACAAAACACACATCTACAGTCACAGAGGCTCTCAATAAAAATCTGCTCAAGCAACAGAGACCTCCAAAGCAGAAATGTAAGCAACCTCCACCCGCCAACACAACCCAAATGACACATAGCCCACAAACTCAGTGCGCCACTAAACCACAGCCCATAAGGCATAACAACGTACCCAACACTCTAGTCATATGCGACTTTATAGTCAGGCACACTGATGTTCCATTCACCAGTCTAAACAAGGAGAAAGTTACTGTCAGCTGCCTGTAGGGTGCCAGAATCTGCCACATAATGCAAGCACTCAGATCACTCCACAACAAGTACAAATATGACTCTGTTATTGTCCATGTTGGTGTGAATGACCTGAGACATACCTCCCTGGACTACATGAAAAGAGACATGGAGGATCTCTCCGATCTTGTAACCCAGGCAGGTATGACACTAGCACTAAGTAGCATCCTGCCACCACCCAGAATGATACCACAGTACAAGGACAAAATGATTGACCTCAACAATTGGCTAAGCTTCTGGTGTCATTCTAAGGGGGATCCAGTATCTATTTGCCTGGGATGACATGATCAACAGACCATGATGCTTTGCCAGAGATGGCCTGCACCTATCACCCTTAAGATTCCTGATACTGGCTAAGGCTCTTGCCACCCATATAGTGCCTTTTGTTTTAGGCAATGTCCAAATGACAAATTCACCACCATAACAGGTACAAGCAAGCAAAATCTAAGGGTAACGAAGCCTAAACCTCAAAATACATTCACTCGAGGCACTCCTTAAAATGTAGAACATTGACATCTGTGCAGTGACAGAGACCTGGTTCAAGGTTCCAGAGAGCACACCTGCATTACCAGGCTATAATTCATACCACACCTTTTAGCCACCTAACCTGGACTGAAATACACTAAAGGTGGAGGCATGTCCATATTCATTAAGGATATCCACAGCTCCAGGTTAGTTGCTCAGCATAATGCATCTGAAATTATCCAAGTGCAACTAACTCTGGGCAAGACCACAATCCAAATTGTAACTTGCTACAGATCCCCCACTATGCCTCAGGATTCGCACTCTTCATTTCTTGATACACTGGAAATTATTAGAGTACAACCCAACACCCTCATAATGGGCGATTTCAACTACCCCACCATTAACTGGGAAAACTACTCACGTACCAACACTTTTGCCCAACATTTTCTGGAATTCATAAATTCCAATGCTTTGCATCAAATTATCCACACCCCAACCATGGGCAGCAATATCCTAGAACTGGTCATTACCAACATGGGCGACTGGTGTTCCACACCAGAGGTCAATTCCTTGTTTGTCAGATCCAACCACAAGTTAATCACCCTGGACATCCACAACTTGCCCCCAACCTCCATTAGAGAAACCACCGTAAAAAAATTCCCCAAAGCCAACTTCACACTTCTTAAGACAGAAGTGGCAAACTTCACGACACCCATGAAGACGGACAATAGAGGTGCGACTGCTGAATCCTACACAAATGCACTTTATAAGCACATGCACGAGTGCATGGATCATGCTATCCCTAACAGAACCAAGATGCTATCCTACAAAAAACGAAGCCAATCTGGTGGCTACCTGCCATAAACAAACTCTACAACAGAAGAAAGTAATTGTTGCAAAAAAAGAGTAAAATCCCATGATTGGAGGAACTCCCTGGTCAGCCTCAGTAAGAAGCTGAGATCTCTCATAAAATCTTCCAAAGCTAGTTACGAAAACAAAATCACCACTGATTCTAAAGACAATGACAAAGCATTCTATAGCTATGTCAAGAATCCCAATGGCAACACTCAGATCTGCTCTGAGTTACAGCACAATGGCAATAAATATACAGAACCAACTGATATTGCCAACATCCTGGCAGAGAGGTTCAATGCTAACTTTACCCCTCTCTCACCCCTAAAGGGCCCATCTCTCTACCAGAAGAATGCAAAGTTCCTGTAATCACGGCTACCCAGGTAAAAAACACACTCTCCAAAACCAAGAACACAGCATCCACAGGACCTGACAACATTCCAGGCTGCTTTCTACATGAACTACAGAATGAACTGGCACCCCACCTAAGCACCATGTTCAATCATAGCCTCACCTCAGGTTGTGTTCCCACTGAATGGTGCACAGCAATGGATATCCCACTCCACAAAGGGGGAGCCACCATAGACCCTGGAAACTACCTCCCCATTAGCCTAAAGAGCCTGGTCTGCAAGGCCATAGAACGTATCATCATGGAACTTATAAACAAAGACACTGGTAATCACCAAACTCTGGACCCTACCCAGTTCGGGTTTGTAAAAGGCAGATCATATCTCCTAATCCTGATAGACTTCTTTGAAGCACTCACCAAAGCCATAGACAAGGGCAAGGTGGTTCACACAGCCTATGAAGATCTAAACAAGGCTTTTGATGCCATCTCTCACTCTGGAATTATATATAAACTCACTAAACTAGGTATAAATCCCTATGTCACAAAATGGGTTGCCAACTGGCTCACTGACAGAACCCACACTGTGAAAGTAGCAGGCTCCAAATCCGACATCAGACCAGTGACATGTGGAGTACCGCAGGGTTCGGTCCTGGGTCCTCTCCTGTTTAGTATCTACTTTTCTGCATAATGCATCTGAAGGCTAACACAGAAGGTCTTTGGCTAATGAAGTTCACAGATGACTGCAAACTAGGAACCATAATTAAAATTCCCAATCATGTGGAAATCCTACAAAAAGGCCTCACTGAGACAGATGCCCGGTGTCAAAGCCATGGCCTCAAACTCAATGCCAAAAAGTGCACTGTCATCTCCTTTGGTAAAAACTCTGTACCCATGAGCTACCACATAGGTGGTAGTCTACTTAACACCGAAAGTGTGATAAGAGACCTTGGGACACAAGTGGACAGTACTCTCTCCTTTGATAATCACATCACCACAGTAGTCAGGAAATCCTTCTACATGGCACACCTCATCACAAAAGGGTTCTCATCCAGGAAATAAAGAGGCCATTGTTCCCCTCTACTCATCACTCATTAAACCCATTATAGAGTACAATGCCCCTTTAGGTGTGTACCTCATAAGACATCTACAACAGCTGGAAAGGCTGCAGAAATACCTCACAAAGAGGATTACCAGCCTCAAACAGATGCCCTACTCAGACAATCTCAAAAAACTCCAGCTTTACTCTGTCACATATCGCCTACTCAGAGGTTATTTCTGCCTAACATACAAAGCTATGTCAAACCCAGAGCTGTTGGACATGCTCCACTTAAAGAAATCCCAAACTCTGCGAGTTACATGTCAAAAAAAAGAGACCAAAAAACACAGACTAGACTGAAACTCAAAACCACTCTTCTCCTTAAAAACTTCTTTTTCCAGGGGTGGAGTGGTGGAGAGCTATCCTGTACCCCCAAGTGAGAGCCATATATATATATATATATATATATATATATATATATATATATAGTAAAACAAGTCCTACTGACCGCAAAGCTGTGTTCAACCATGAACCAAGTAAAATGCACAAAAATGTAGAACACAGCACCACAGCAAACCAATAAAAGCAAATGGCAAAGAGCAGTATAAAATCCAAACAGTCTTTTATTTGAACACAGGTGAGCGCTTTTGTGATAAAATCGCTTCTTCAGATCATACAAAAAACCAGCAGCATCTCAGATATTTAAAATACAATCAATTAAATATCTACCAATAAAAAAAACATGCAGATACAATAGCCATAAAAAATGTAAAGGCACAGCCTTCATTTAAGGCAGAAACCATAGAAGGCTATTGCCATAAAGACATACATAATAAAATACCTATTTAAAAAGCATTCTTTCTTTCAGAACTGGCTTAAGAGGTACTGATTCATTCAAGCCTGCACCTCTCTGAGCTGATAATTTGAGAATCCATCTTAATTCCTTCCCTTCTGTGACATTAGTTATATAACCTACCCTAAAACTTTCATAAATTACTTCTACTGCCATAAATTGAACCAATGGTTAGTGCCTTTCTCTTGAATGTGTTTAGCTAAGGCATTATAACTGTGGCCTGGGTCTACTTTAGGATCTCAAAAGTTTAATAGCTCGAATGCATATGGATCAAACCATATGCATCAAACTATTAAACAATCGAATTCCAAAAAAAAAAAAAAACACAAAAAAAGCCCCTGCATCCCCCCACCCCCGCTACTTAAATATACCAACTCCGAGATCACACTCCATTGAAGTAAACAGAAATCTCCACCTACGGAGACTTCCGTTTACATTTTCGATGTTTTGCGCTTTTGGTGTACTCGTGTCGAGAATATCGTATTAGTTATTCTCGTACTTCGAGCTAATAAAGTAGACCCCTATGGCCTTTATTAGCACAATAATAATGGCCTCTAATTCGTTCCTTAAGTCACCTTTTAGGTTTTCTTATATACAATTTTGAACAAGTCACACACTGTGCTAGGTAAACTAAGTTTTTAGTGTCACAATTAGCTTTAACTTTGAAAACATAATGATTGCCATTATCTGGTTGAATAAATGTATTAGACACATCAATGTATTTAGAAAAAGTGCATTTGCCACAAATAGAGGTGCCATAACTAGTTGTTGTAATACTAGGTTGCCTTAGCTTACTTGTATTAGGAAAACAGAGCTGTCTTTTCAACGATTTTTTTTTTATAAACACAATATGGAACTGCAATGACAAACACACGTACAGTAGTATCAGAAGATAAAATATGCCAATCTTTTCTAATAATATTTTTATATCTATACTGTCAATATTAAAAGTCATACAATAAGCTACATTGATATAACAATAATTATGGGCAGTCTTTCTTATGTTTTCTTTATGTGAAAAAAACGGACATCCGCTACGTTGTCTGTCTGACTTAACCCTCTCACCCTCTCACATGCTTGACTAACTTCAAAAGGTTTATAACCACTTTCTATAAATTCCATACTAGTGGTTGTTTCAAATTCTTGTTCCTGGTCATGAAGTCTAGAAACTCTTAAAAGTTGACCTCTTACCACATTTTCAAAAATATGTGGTGGTTGCATACTATTACGTTTAAGATAACTATGTGTATAACATATGCAGCTTTCCATCTATACCCTTATACAGGGGTACATCAAGGAAATCTATGTGAGTGCTAGAATGTTTCATCGTGAACTTAAGAAAGGAGGTACTTGTATTTATAGCACTTAGAAAATTATTTAAACTTTCAAGGTCTCCTTTCCAAAAAATATATGTCATTGACAAAACGCTGTTAAAATTTACATTAAACTGTTCAGCATTTCAGATGTTTGCATTTTCCCAGTATGCCATGACCATATTAGTGTAGCTATTGGTGCATGAGTTGCCATAGCTACACCAAAGGTCTGCAGGTAATATTGCTTCTCAAATAAAAAAAATATATATTCTAGTATCAGCTTTGTAAGATAACAAAATAACTCTATTTTTTCATCATTTGGAGAGCCTTCTTCTTTAAGAAAAGTTTTTACATAGGAAATACCTATTTGGTTAGGTCTACTGTTACCATAATCTCTGTAACACTTTCAACATAACTCTCAAGAAATGAGTAGAGATCACTTAAGAAATGTTCTGTACCACATAAAACAATGGCATACTTATCTAAAATGGGTCTTAAATGTCTTTCTACTTATAAGGACACCAGTTCGCTCAGCCATCCACCTCCAGCTACTATATGTCTGAAAGCTGGAGTTACAAGATTTTTATGTATTTTCGGCAAACCATTCAGTGTGGGTATGATAGGATGTTCTACTATAAGATACTGGAACAGATCTTTAGAAATAACTGTTTCCTCAAAGCAGTTGACAAGAGACTTGGTGAACTGTTCAATTAATTTATGTACAGAATAAAGTTTTATGTCGCCTCACAGTAAGACGCTGTCCAGTTCGAGTCTCAGCTAGAGCATCTTCTGCGTGGAGACATGCGTGAATGGGCGTACCTTCGTTGAAGGTTGTGCGTCAGGCCTGGCAAGCCGGTATGTAAAAATCAACTGCCAATCATTAGCGGACCGGTGTTCCACTGTGGCGACCCCTAACCGGGAAAAGCCGAAAGACACAAACAAACAAACTAATATATGTGTTATCATCTCTAAGCATGGTATTCATAGTAGTAACATAATACTCTTTATCTAACACAACAAAGGAATTGCCTTTATCGGCTGGTCATATTACAATGTCACTATATCTCTGCAAATTTTCAAGTGCTTGTCTCTCATTTTTATTTAAGTTATAAAACTTATTTCATTTATACTCACTGTTAGTTTCAAAAAGATTATAAATTTGTTGTTCACATACATTTGAAAAAACTTCCAGTGTAGAAGACAGCTTGGACAGAAGGCACTTGACTTTTTATAGTTACATACACTTTCATGTGACACAGAAAAAACAAACTGCTCTTTAAGAGCTATTTTTCATGCAAACAATTTCAGCTCTATAATAGTATCAGCTAGATCAGCCCTTTGAGAAGGAATAAAATACAAACCTTTTTTAAGTAAGGAGTTCAGATTCAGTCAACTGTCTCTGTGATAAGTTCCATACTAGTTGTTATATTCCACATTTTCTTGAGAGTTTGTAGTTCTCAATCCTGAAAGGAGTTCTTTCTCCTGAATTTATTTTCTTCGATGTTCCCATCTTTGTATTCCTTGCATTGGAATTTGCAAGGTAAAGGAAGACCCAAAAAACAGATTCAGTAGTAATGTTCAGTGTTTTAGGCAGTACTATCTGTTCTGGAGAAGGAGCAGCTCTGCTAAGTTGCTGCTCAGTTGTGGGAGGGACTACCAAAGGTGTGCTGTATGTAGAGATGTTAGCTTTAGGTGAAGAAACAGCAATTTCCTGCACCACTGTTGAAGCACTAACAGAACCATTATCTTAAATAATAGAATAAAATAAAATAGGTGAGGTAATTCAGCGATCTTAGTGTAAATGCCGCTGAAGAGAAGATACGCTTCCCATATCTATCCATCATTCAAGACTCCTTGTTTGGTGGATGGACAGATGAAGAAGTCTCTGTTAGTTCCTTCTTTGTGGCTGCCGCCACTACCATGGCATCTACAGGCACACCTTTAGTCAGAAAGTTTTTCTTTTTGGGGGCTGAAAGAAATTTGTTGGACCTTTTGGGGACTGGTTCCATGGCATCAGGAGTTTCTCACACATTTTGACTAACTAGGTCCAAGAGCTCATTGAAAGGTGGAGACACCCAAGAGGCTAAAGGTTGAGACCCGAAAGCCTTGAGGTACACTGACTCCTCATCAGAAGAGGTGACAGTGGGCAAGCTGCCTCACCATTTCAGGATCTCTAAGATAAATACAAGTACCTCCTTTCTTAAGTTCATGATGAAACATTTTAGCACTCACATAGATTTCTTTGATGTAACCCTGTATACGGGTATAGATGGAAAGCTGCATACTAAGAGATATAGAAAACCATGTTATACACCTAGTTATACTGAACGTAGTAGTATGCATCCACCACATATTTTTGAAAACGTGGTAAGAGGTCAACTTTTAAGAGTTTCTAGACTTCATGACCAGGAACAAGTATTTGAAACAACTATGTGTTCCACTAGTATGGAATTTTTAGAACGTGGTTATAAATCTTTTGAAGTTAGTAAAGCATGTGAGAGAGTTAAGGCAGATAGACAAAGTAGCGGATGTTCGTTTTTTTCATGAAATAAAACATAAGAAAGACTGCCCAAAATAATTGTTATAGCAATGTAGCTTATTGTATGACTTTTATTACTGACAGCATATATATAAAAATTATTATTACAAAAAAAACGGCATATTTTATTTTCTGATCCTACTCTACATGAGTTGGTCAGTGCAGTTCCAAATTTTGTTTATAAAAATAAAAAATAATTGAAAAGACAGCTCTGTTTTCCTAATACAAGTAAGTTAAGGCAACCTATTACATCAACTAGTTTTGGCACCTCTATCTGTGGCAAATGCACTTTTTGTAAATATATTGATGTATCTAATACATTTATTCAACCAGACAATGATAATCATTATGTTTTCAAAGTTAAAGCTAATTGTGATACTAAAAACTTAGTTTACCTAGCACAGCGTGTGACTTGTTCAAAATTTTATATAAGAAAAACTAATAGGTGACTTAAGGAATGAATTAGAGACCATAATTATTGTGCTAATAAGGCCATAGTGATAGTGCATTAGCCAAACACTTTGTAGAAAAAGGCACTAACCATTGGTTCAAGTCTATGGCAGTAGAAGTAATGTATGAAATTTTTAGGTTGGGTGATCACAGAAGGGAAAGAATTAAGATGGATTCTCAAACTATCAGCACATAGAGATGCAGGCTTGAATGAATCAGTACCTCTTAAGCCAGTTCTGAAAGAAAGAAAGTTTTTTAAATAGGTATCTTGCTATGCGTGTCTTTATGGCAATAGCCTCCTATGGTTTCTGCCTTAAACGAAAGTTGTGCCTTTAAATTTTTATGGCTATTGTTATCTGCATGGTTTTTATAGGCAGATATTTAGTTGATTGCATTTTATATATCTGAGATATTGCTGGTTTTTTGTATGGTCTGAATAAGTGATTTTATCGCAAAAGTGCTTACTTGTGTTCGAATAAAAGTCTGTTTGGATTTTATACTGCTCTTTGTCATTTGCTTTTTATTGGTTTGCTGTGGTGCTGTGTTCTATATCTGTATCTATATATCTATCTCTATATATCTCAACTCTAAGATCAGCGTATCTTGGAGAGAATAGAATACTCCGAGAAATAGCACCTCAGACTTAGTATATGAAAGTCCGTTCTTTCAGTCATTCAGTCTCCGTATTTCAGAACTCACTCTAGCAGGTCCTGGCATTTCAAATGGTTAATATTTTAATTTATTTATTTATTTTTTATTTGCAGTTGTTTAACCAGGATAGTCCATTGGGCCTAATGAACCCATTTTCAATGGAGTCCTGGGGAGAAAAGCTCCTAAATACATATTACACAAAGATTAATATACATACAGATTGCATGTAGATTACAGAGGTAAACAAACTACGCTTAATATACTCTTAAAAGCTCCTAAATACATGTTACACAAAGATTAACATACACACATAGATTGCATGAAGATTGCAGAGGTAAACAAACTAAGCTTAATATACACACACACAGACTGCAGGTTCATTCCAGAGGTAAACAGACTGATGAAAAGTATTTCAATCAAAGGAAATGATATAAACATTTTTTTTTTTTTTTTTTTTTTTCAGTTGGAATGAGGATAGGTAGTTAGATGGAGTAGGGTCAGTAGTTACTAGGTACCAGAGACAGGCAATAATTTGTTATCTGGAATTTGAGAAAGGAAGGGAGAGGGTGAATGAAGTAGAGTGTTGGTTATGGGGGATGGGAGCAGGAGCATTCCCATGTGGAAGTTAGATGAGAGTGGATTGATTTTTTAAAGGATTGGAGGCTAGTAGTGGTACGAATGGAGGGGGGAAGGGAGTTACATAAGCGAGTTAAAGAGTGTGACAGGAGGTATTGTCCTGGGGGGGTGGAGTGGTCGGTAAACTACTATAAGGTTTTGATTATTAGATCTGAAAATTCTTTGTGTGTGGTGCATTTTAAAGGTAGTGGCGAGGGAGGGACAGAGGGAAGGCTGGAAGATGAGTTTATGGGCATAGGTGAGCTGAATGTAGGATAGGTAGTTTGGTAGTTCTAGCCAGTTTAGTTTGTTGAGAGATTCACAGTGATGTGTTGATGATTTGTTGCTGGTGGCGAATCTGGCAATTTTATTGTAGCAAGAAGACAGTTTGGTTTTGAGAGATGATTGTAGATTTGTTAGAAGGGGGGCTCCATAGAGAAGGCAGGGTAAGAGAAATGTAGTAGAGAGAGTAAATCTGGTAGTTGAGGTGAGAAACCGATTTTGTCGGTAGAGCATACCAATTTTTTGGTGTTTTTTTTTATGTTTAGTAGTAGATGGGAGTTGAATTTAAGCCTGTTGTCGATTTGAACTCCTAGTAGTTTGGCTTCGGATACCAGTTCAAGAGGTGTTGAATTTTGGCTGGTGATGGAGAATAAATTTTGATCGAAGTTCTTGGTTTTGGAGGAGGTAAAAATCATAAGTTTAGTTTTACTAGCATTGAGTGCAAGATGGTTGTCTTTCATCCATTGCTCTGTGGTAGAGAAGGCATCTTGAGTTAGTTTTAAAACAGTTTGGATGGATGGGGCAGCACAGATGATTGTGGAATCATCTGCATATTGGATAATGCTAGTAAGAGGGATGGAGTGGTAAAAGTCATTAATGAAAATATTGAAGAGAAGGTGTCCTAGTATGGAACCTTGAGGGACACCTGTGGGGGTGTTGAGGAAGGAGGATGTGGCCTTATTCCATTTGACTGCTTGTTGCCTATTGGAGAGATAGCTGGTAAACCATTTGAGGGAAGGGGGTGAGAGGTTTAGGTTATCTAGTTTAGTAAGAAGAAGGTTATGAGAGATAGTGTCGAATGCCTTAGAGAGATCGAGAAGGATGGTAGATACAGTGAAGCCAAGATCTCTAGCTTTATTCACAGTTTCAAGGAAGGAAAGGAGAGCAGTCATAGTGCTATGATGGGGTCTGAATCCATGTTGGGTAGGAGTTAATAGGTTGTTGTCTAAGAGATGGGGGAGGAGTTGAAGGTGAATGCATTTCTCTAGGATCTTAGAAATGGGAGAGAGGATGGCGATGGGACGGAAGTTGGAAATATTAGTATTGTTACCTCCTTTGTGCAGGGGAATGATATAAGCTTTTTTCCAGATTTGAGGAACAAGACCTTCTTGGATAGAGCGGTTGATTAGGATACTGATAGGGAGGGCAATAGCATCAGCAGCTATGCTGAGGAAGTATGAGGGAATGTTATCAGGGGCATTGGTGCAAGGTTTCAGTTTCTGTAGGAGTTTTCTTATAGTAGAAGTAGGAATAGGTTTAATAAAAATGGTGGGGGTTGAGAGGGTGAGGAGTGGGAGAAGGAAGTAGGAGGGGGAGGTGGGAGAGGAGAAGTGGTGGTAAGAGGTGGATTGTTATTTGAGGAAGAAGTGGAGGTAGGAGGTGGATTATTATTTGAAGGAGGTGGGAGAGGAGAAGTGGTGGTAAGAGGTGGATTGTTATTTGAAGAAGAAGTGGAGGTAGGAGGTGGATTATTATTTGAAAAGAAGAGGTAAGTTTTGAGATGGAGTCAATGAAGAAAAATTGAATTGGGTAGCTAGATCAGAGTCTTGTATGTTTGGGGAGGAGTTAGGGTTTTCTGTATTACCGGGTTTTAGGAGGGTAGTTATACCTCTCCAGAACTTCTGTGGGTTGGTTTTATGGTTGCTTTGAAGTTGGATAAAGTAGTTTCGACGGTCTGATGTGATAAGCTTTTTAACTGAGTTACAAAGTGTTTTGTATTCATTGAGGTTAGATATAGATTTGTTTCTTTGGAACTGTGTCCAGGCTTTATCTCTAAGTCGCATGGTGGCAAGTGTACTTTTGGTTAACCAGGGGGTGGTTTTCCTTTTTATTCTTTTAGTAATTAAGGGAGCATGATTGTTAAGGAGATGTAAGAAGGTTGTATTAAAGTGAGTTATAGCATCTTCAAGTGGTAGAGATTGTAGGGGGTACCAATTAAGTGATTTGAGGGTATCAGAGAAAGTTTCTGGGTGAAAGTTACTAAGGGATCGAGTAGTTAAGTAAGTATGAGTAGCTAGCAAGGGAGAAAGAAGACATCTAGTGAAGATGGGAAGGTGGTCACTGAGGGAGTCAGGGAGGGTTCCACTGTCAGGATAGTTGTGGGGGTGGGAAACTAGAATCCGGTCTAAAATGCTGCCACTTGTGCAGTCTTTAGATGGCCTGGTTATGGAGTTAATGAGTTGAGAGTAGTTGTATAGGCTGATATTGAGGGGGTGAGCAGGGGACTGAATGGAGGACCAATTGATATTGGTATCTCCCATGATTATAGTTTCATTACAGATATTAGTTGATAGCCATGAGAGGATTTCTTCAAGTATTGGGACAATGTCTCCTGGGGGAATGTAAAGAGAGGCAATGTATATAAATTTTTGTTTGTTTAGCTGAAGATGAGCTAGTATTAATTCTGCATTAGTGAATTTTGGAATGGCTTTATTATAGGGTGTTGTGTGTAGGGAGGAAGAGTAGATTAGAGCCACTCCACCACCTTTTCTATGAGTTCTTTCTATTCTGATGATAGAGTAATTAGGTGGTACTATCTCTTCATTTTTATGTGGGGTTTTAGCCAGGTTTCAGAAATGGCAAGGATGTCAGGTTTGTTATGGAGTAGCCAGGCATGAAGATTTGGAATTTTGTTAGCTAAGCTTTGTGCATTAAGAGATGTAAGCAGGATGGATTTGGTTATTGAGGAGGAGGGGGTTGGTCCTGGGTTAGGGTGAATATCACCAGATAAAAGTATGGAAGTTAGAATTTGAGTTATGTAGTAGAGGTATTTGCATTGTTTTGATTGAGAGATGTAAGTTGGAAGATTAGTGGGAGATAAGGACAAAGTAGTTGTTGAGTATTTAAGAGTGGGGAATTGTTTGAAATGAAAACATAGGTTGTTGTTGAAGGGATATAGTTCCGGGGAGATAGAGATGAAGAACTTGGATTGTGATGTATGCAGAAGGTAGGTTGTCTGTGAGAATGGTGAGTAGGTGATGGGATAAGGTTGGGTAAGATAGTAGATGTAGGTAAGGTTTAAGAGGAGTAGTAGTTGAATTGGGAAGGATAAGTATCTTTTAAGCATGTTAGGGTTTAGATGAACAATATAGTGGTGTTGTGTAAGGAGATGGAAGGGATGAGAAGTAAGGCTAATGAGTAAGTGGGTGGGGATAGGAGGAGGAAGGGGTGGAGTTTAGTGGGTGGAGAGGAAGTGGGAGTGGTTAGATGGGTTTAAATGTAGATGTAGTGGGGGTGGGTGGGAATTGGGGGTAGGGTAGGGGAGCGAAGTGAGCCCGTAGGGCGAACGGAGCAGGCAAGAGCAAGTAGCAGAGGATTCAGCAGAGACAATCAGCAAGCACCATTCACCTGGAGAAGGACAGATGGACAGGTAATTAGCTGCTAGAAGAGCAGGTGAGGTGCAGGAGAGAGAGGCAGGTAAGGTGCAGGAGAGAGGATAGTGGAGAGGGGGAACTATGAAGAAAGAATCTAACTTAGTAATGACTAGGAGCTAAGGAGGAGTAGAAAGGGGAAAGAAGGCAACTGAGAATGTCTGCGAGATGATAGAGGAGGAAAGGCAGTGGACGAATACTAAAAAAACTATGGGGAGGGAGAAGGGCACAAGGGTGAGTTACACTGCCACCTAGTGTGCAGAGTAGGAATTACAGTAGGTAACCAGGAAAGCTGGATAGGTGGGGAAGAGTAAGCTAAGTAGCTAGGGAAAAGACAGGAGAAGCTTTTAGTCAGGGAGAGGAGTCTGGCTGCTGGTTTACCTGACTCAGTGGCTTTAATTAGCTTACAACTTTAATTACAAGACAAGAAATTGGATTAGCTTGCAGTATGGGTCAGTAGAGAAACATACTTTGTAAATTCTGTACAAACAGGTGAGTGCACTGGGCAGCAAAAAAAGGATGGTCCAATATGGCAAGGCTTGACGTGGATCAGGGGGTCCTTAGACGCCAGGCAGGTCCCTTATTGCAATGTAGTCCTTAGATTGTTTGTAAATTCTGTACAAACAGGTGAGTGCACTGGGCAGCAAAAAAAGGATGGTCCAATATGGCAAGGCTTGACGTGGATCAGGGGGTCCTTAGACACCAGGCAGGTCCCTTATTGCAATGTAGTCCTTAGATTGTTTGTAAATTCTGCACAAACAGGTGAGTGCACTGGGCAGCAAAAAAAGGATGGTCCAATATGGCAAGGCTTGACATGGATCAGGGGGTCCTTAGACACCAGGCAGGTCCCTTATTGCAATGTAGTCCTTAGATTGTTTGTAAATTCTGTACAAACAGGTGAGTGCACTGGGCAGCAAAAAAAGGATGGTCCAATATGGCAAGGCTTGACGTGGATCAGGGGGTCCTTAGATGCCAGGCAGGTCCCTTATTGCAATGTAGTCCTTAGATTGTTTGTAAATTCTGTACAAACAGGTGAGTGAACTGGGCAGCAAAAAAAGGATGGTCCAATATGGCAAGGCTTGACGTCGATCAGGGGGTCCTTAGATGCCAGGCAGGTCCCTTATTGCAATGTAGTCCTTAGATTGAGTTGTAAGCGTTCTTCCAGGTTCAGGGACACACAGCAGCCATGCATACCTCTCAACTGTCCAGATTTTCACAGAATGTCCAGATTTTTGCCTCATATTTTTGTTGTGTTCCTCATAAAATGTTTTTCCAGCAAACCACTGGAATGATCTGTGGAATTAAATCACTAAATAATGGCATACATTTGAATTTCAGACTTCAAATCCTTCAGAAAAAGTATGTTAACACAATCCGTGTTACTCTAAGTTTATAAGAACAATATTTAAACTCTGTCCTTATTTTAGGGCCTATGTCCCCCAATTTTATTAGGCTTTGCCCAGATTTCTAGACTAAGAGGTTGAGAGATATTAGTGTTCTCATCAGTCCTAGTATGTATGTGCTTATACGGACATATGAAGTAAAATGAAAACTGTCAAACAGTTCAGATTGAGATCATCTTGATGTATTTTGTACAATTGGTCAAATAAGAAATTTTGAGATAAATGTTGGCTACTTATTTTAAATTGAATATGTTCTGTTAGGATATTTTTGCTTTCAGTTTATTTGTTTGCTCATTTGCAGTACATGGATTTTTTGGTAATTTTACCATGTCTGAATCTCTCAAATATATGAAATTACATTGTAAGCTAAGAAAGGAAATTCTAGAGCATCTAAGAGTGTGAAGATGTTTCAGGCTGCAACATTATCACTACTTCTCTCTGCTTTTGAAAGTTTAGAATACTTTAAGCTCTCTTCTCTTCCATAATGATTGCCAATTGTTCTACTACTGTTACATGTGGTAATCAAGGACAGTAGTATACTGTTAATGCCGAATATAATTTCTAATATTTTATAGCATGTTTGACAAACTGCTCTGTCTCATTTGAATGTTCATCATTAGATCCCTGCTGCAGTAACATAAGCTATATGTGATGTAAACTGCCAAGGAATGGATGCTGGTCAGCGTCTAAACCTTTAGGGCTTCTTCAGAACTATCTTGCTGTTAAAGCATCTCAGTTTTGATGGTTGGTCATTTATTTCCCTCAAAGTGTTAGATATGTAGCCCACTGGGGATTTTCTTCCATTTTTGTGAGAAAATTCTTAAATAATTTTCTAAAAGTATGTCAAAAAGAAAAGGAAAAGTGTTCTTGTGGCCTCCAGATTCCCCATAAAGATTACCACATCCTGCCTTTTTTGTTGATGTAGAAACAACATTCAGTCCTGTTCAGTCTGTAGATATTTTTATCCCTAAAACTATTAAAAGCACACATTGTTCCCTCTTGTTAACTTAGAAAATCCAAAGGTGCTTCCCTGTCGTGAAGGTTCAAATTCCTCAGAAATCTCCCCTCCAGTCCCCATGAAAACAAAAGCATTCATGGAGGTTTCAGTTTCTACTTCAGCTTCCTGCTTTCTTTTATCTATTATAAAAACTATGTTGTGGCCATTTTGGAGGCCTCAGAATGTCTATTGGCTTCTAGTGATTCCTTTGACATTGCTGCTTATAAAGTCAGTATGTGCTGAGAGGCAGGTGTGCCCTCCAAAGCTCCTTGTATGTCCAGTTCAAGCAGGAGCAAAGCACTCTTGTTGGGAATGGTGGAGGAAGTGGATGTTTTTCTCTTACAGGGCAATGTATAAACATTTGAGTCCAGAGGTGATGACTGGATATCTAAGAGTTCATTTTCTGAAGACACTCCAAGCAAAAGAAAACACAAATTGAAACATACATCCTCCCCTTTGTCTCGTTTAGCTAGGGAACCAAATGATGACCATTATGCCTTTGCCAATGGCTTATTTAAAGCCTGTCAGTCATTACAATGTATAATCATTCGGTCTAAAAGGAAAAAGTTACCCACCCATTTAGATTACAGTATGAGGTGCAGAAGGCAAGCTTAGATTATGCTTCACAAGTTTTCACACCAGATAACTTTGAATCTGAGTCTAAGAAAAATATATCTTCAGTCTACTCTGCTGAAAAGTTGTCTTTTTCTGACACCGTTGGCAGAATGAAATAATTGTTTAACTGGAAACAAACAGAAATGTTAACTCAGCAAAGGTATTATGAGTTGCTGCATGAATTCTCCTCAACCAATAACTACTCCCCACCCCCCATTTTGGCTGCCATAGAAAATATATTTTATGAAGCTAGCAGTGGTGCTGACAATCAACCCTCAACATCTAGGAAATATGATAAATTATATACAGTTCCCCAGTCTCAAAAATTTATCTTTAGAAATCCTTGGGCAGATCCTGCTGTTGTTTCTCTTTCAAAATCACTTTCTCCAAAGAGCCTCGTGGCATTTAGTCCTTTTCCTTTAGACAAAGGTGGGAGATCACTTCCTAGGTTTGAGAAGAAGGTGCATACTTCTTTTACCTTAGTTTTCCATATAGTAAATTGTCACTTGATTATATTTCTTATGGCTTCTTTTGATAACATGAGCAAATGATTGGTGATCTTCCTTCCTCTGACACTAAGAGATCTCCAGATTCATTACTTTCTTTGGTGTCTCACATTACAAATCACTCTCTTAAGTGTTTGCCTGACATAGCTGATGCTGTCTGTAGGGCAGCTGCCACCATGTCCATTCTAAGGAAATTTGATTGGATCCGTAGGCAATATTTGTCAGAGGATATGAAAGCAAAACTTTTGAATGCATTTCTGTAGAACAAAGTGTTATTTAATCTTCTTCTGCTGATTTGCTCAGGGAATTTGATGAAAGGAGAAAGTTAATCCAAGGAGTTGCTGAGATTTCCAGCCCCCAGTTCTCACATGTAGTAGTAACGTTCCTTCAAGTCCAGGGCCCTTTTATAAGAAATAATCCAAACAATCTCAGTAAAAGACAGCCAAGCAAACCTTCAGAAACAGGAAAGGATGTTCGAAAAAAGAAGGGACGATCCCACCCACAAGCACAATGATAATCTAAAAACAGGCAGATTAACTATGCCTTTCACCAATCCCTTCCATTTCTCACTCTGGCACTCCTGCAAAACATTCCGAAAAACATTGTCTTCACTTCCTTCTTTGGAACCAGATTATATCATACACTTTGCTCCTAAGGATAATATAATCTACAACTGCCTGTTGGAGTAATTTCCTTCATTTAGTGAATTCCTCTACATCCTCTCACCCAAACATGACTGTTTCCTCCTATCCTGCATAAAATGCTGTCTCAAGAAGTTATACAGCCTGCCACTCAAGATCAAAATAAAAGAGGTTTTACTCTAGGATCTTTCTGGTGCCAAAGAAAGAAGGAACATGGAGACTTGTGCTGAACCTTTCATTTTTTAAACCTGCACAACAAGATTTCAAAGTTCGAAATGCTTTCTTTACCGTTTCTGTTACCTCTAATTCCTGCTTTCAGTTTCCTAGCACTTTCAGATTTAAAAGATGATTATCATCACTTTCCAGTTCACAAGGGCTTTAGGTGCTAGGATTTTCTGTGAGTGGCTATCAAGAATCTCTAATTTTTGTAAAGAAACCTTTTTCTCAATTAGGGATTTCAACTAAACCTAGAAAAATACTTCCTCGTTTTATCTCATGAAATAGTGTTTCTATGCTGTCTTTTAGATGCATCTTAGATGTGTTTTTCTTCTTCAGGACAAAGTGGACATTTTCAAAGAATAAATCCTGATATTTTCCAGATAGCTTCACACAACAGTGAAGGATTTTCTCAAGATATTAGGATTTGTATCATTCACAGCAGCGATGATTCAGATTCCACATGAGAGCAATTCATTTGTTCCTCAACTCAGTCTGACCCAGCACCAGCACCCCCTTTTCGTTCGGATTCCATGATGGGTTTTGTCACAAAAGGGATTCCCTCAGTCTGTGCCTCCTTTTTTCCCCTTCAATCCATTTTTCAGTCTATAAAAACAGATGCATCAGATTTCAAATGGGGAGGTGTGTCCACAGGGGTGGAAATTCAAGGTTTATGGGACCATAAGGACAAACACAAACCTATAAGCATTAAAGAAATAAGGGCATTAGTAAAAGCTCTCAAATCTCTAGGCCATCTCTGGATACCAGGACCATTGTCAGTCATCAGAGACAACAAAAAAGTAATGATGTACATAAACAAAGAGAGAAGCCAAGTCATACCTCGTCTGTAGATTAGTAATGCTGCACAGAGATCTGGCCCTGTGTTTCAGTATATTTATCTGTCATTCTGTCCATCAGAGCAGGCTTTTGTGGTAGAGAAGTTGAACAGGGCTAGGGCAGAATCACACAAATCACTAATTCACCCCAGCTTTTAACTTCTTCAGCTTAAAGCCTGGATGTTAGAATTTTAGTGATGTGTACACACCATTTCTCCAAGGAACAGGTATTAATGGACATTAAAAAATCTGCTAGTAGAAACAACATATATGACTATGTGGAAAAGATGAAAATCCATAGCAGGAACCAAGATTCTTGTAAAGTTAATATTCCTATGATTCCAAAGTGTCTGTATGAGTTATTGTCCACTGGCCTTTATTACTCTTCCATTAAGAGTCATCTTTTGGCCATTTCAGCTTGTCTACCTATTGAATCCACTTTTCTTTTTTATGGCAAGTGAGAGATTTTCTTAAAGAGGTATTACATACCTGTCCCTGTGAGAAGCAGGTGGCTCCTTGGTGAGATCTTAACTTAGTACTGGAACGACCAACACTCATTCCGCTGGAAAACAGTGTTACTCATTGCTCTAATTTCTGCAAGAAGAATATCTGTGATGGAAGAAATGATGATGGCTCAGCCCTATCTCATCTTACATAATGATAGGATAAGCCTTCTTTCTTGACTAAAGTGGTTTTAAAGTTCACATTGAATAAGTTGATTCACTTCCCTTAAATCTTTCCAGAACCAAATAATAAGGTACAGAAAATTCTGCTTAGACTGGATGTTCACAGACAACTCAGTTACTTTACTAACAGAATGGAGGACTTCAGAAATTCTGAGTAATTGTTTATTATGAAGGAAGAAAGAAGCGACAATGAGTTTCAAAACAGACTATTTCTATATGATTATGCATTTTTGTTGAGTACCATAACAGTAGATGTTTAAATACATCACTGTTGCAAACACTCTCCCCCCACCAATTGTTGTTTTACCAGAGTGGGAGGTCCATATTCTCCCCTCTTTTCTTAGTATATTTTTCCCAAAGGCTCTATTCTCCTTTTTTTCTTGGCCAAGAAAGCTGTGACATCTGGTGCTCATTTGTTTACATTTATTTTGACTTGCTTGTGATCTCCAAATGATGTGCAGGCATATGGATGGTGCCCTAAAGCTTTGGAAGCTGGCCAGATGCCTGATCCTTGGAAGGATAGGTCTTATATATCTTAGTGTATTGCAACAGTGATCTGTTTAAACATCTACTGTTATGGTTAGTTTAATTGTACAATTATATTTTTAAATGATCAATCTGATAAGAAGCAATAATCTTTAATTCCTCCTTTTAAAGTAGTGGTTTATGAAGGCTGTGCATCAGAAACTGAGTTTAAAACTTTTGTTTTCAGTAGAACTTAAATAGTTAATAACCCATTGGAAACAGATTGTTGGTGCTTTTATGAATTTCATGGCTGAAAATTTTTGGCTGGTACAGTTTAAAAAAATGCTTTTTTAGTACCTGATATGACTCTGCTCTGCTTTCAGACAAAATGTTAGGGGAATATGCTATCTTAAGAAAAAATGCATGCTTCTGTTTTGATTCCAGGTCTTTCATTCTCTGTATCTCTACATGGTGCACTAGACTTCTATTAAGTTAGAGCAGTACATCTGTGGGTGATGAAAGCACACAAGGGTTTGGTGCTTTGAGCACTTCAGCCAAAATCTGTCTATTATATAGTTTTTGTGCTTTTAAACAGTACTGAAATATTAAAACTTAACTGTCTACTTCTAGTATTCAGCTATTGCATTTTGCCAGATTTTTCCTTCAAAAATGTACACAATTCTTTTCCCTCCGCATTCAGAATAGTAGTTATCAATTCCAGCTGTCTGACAATAGAACTCAGTGCACTCATCTGAGTATAGAGAATGGTTTTATTATTTAACTCTTTGAGGCACTAATGACTTAAAGGGCAGACATTTTCAGAATATAATCCTGAGTCTTAAAATCATTCTTATAGGTTCATAGGTAGGTACTAGGCTAACTGCCCGAAGGCATTTATAAGCCTAGCCGGAATGTGTTGGCTTTCGCCACCCCCTTAGATTAGTTCCGTGTGCCTCTGTCCAGCAGATCCATTGAAGTGATCCCCGGGGTAAACTTATCACATGCTTAAGGAAAGCTGCAGGTGCTGTGGCATCAAGGTTCAGACTCCAGGTACTGTGACTCTGAAGTTATCTTTCTATGTCTTCCAAAACCTATTACCTTCAGAGTTTGGGCAGAAAGTTTATTTTTTTAAGAAGAGAATATTGGTCTGACATTTTCCATTTAGGCAAGACATATTGGAGTGGTTGCTCTGTGGTAGAGGTTAGTGAAAAGAGTAGCAACTGAGGACAGATCCGCCAAATATTGCTCATGTCAGAGAATATATTTTTCAGTGTATTTTGCTGGTAGGGTTGCTGAGAGAGATCCTTTAAATAATGATTTTAAACAAACTTCAACTTTTTTTTAGTGAAGGCAAGTCACCTCCAATGCAAGGCCAGGAACCATTTAAGAAAAAAAAATATCATGAAATTAATAGAGATTTAAATATTTAAATATGAAGGGGTTCATCACATTTTCTAGAAAAATGAAGTTTCTGCAGGTGTCTCATAGCAATCTCTCTCTCTCTCTAGAGAGTAGAAGGAAGTTTCTCTGTTCACTGTGAGAGACGGAGCTTTGAGCAGCCTATCTGTCCCTGGAGGAATGGTTTCAGCCCAGAAATTAATAGTTTATTGACCATTTTGGACTAATTTCTATCTCTTTCATTTCCCTGCTATAAAACCCGCATTTGCAACATTTCTGTGCTAGTAGACAGCTCAGCAAGCTCCTGTCTGGTGTTCTGCAGAGTTCTACAGCAGCAGAGAGACAAAAGAGAGACTTTAGAGTGATTAAGTATCATTTTTCTGCATTTCTTTCTGCCTTTAACTAATTCCACCTAAAACACCGATTTTCTTGAGTTTCTGTGATTTAAAAAGCTTGTTTCAGCTACATATTTTACTTATTTTACTGCCTGCACTTTAACAAAGTCGTTTTTGTGTTTAATTTACCTGTTTAACTGTTGTAGGTTGCACACTCAAGTGTGATAGCCATTTATCTGTATTTAAAGTGATTTTTGATTGTATCTGCTTTATTTTCTGAAAAAAACAAAAAATATATACTTGTTTCCCTCTTTTCTAGGCTAGTATAGTCCAGTTTTTAGGTTAGTGCTGAATTCAGGGCTGTGTTACAAGTTTCTGTGTTTGCCCATACCTTACTTGGATAGAAGAAGTTTCACTGTTCACTGTGAAAGAGGGAGCTGTGAGCAGCCTATCTGTCACTGGAGAAGTGGTTTCATCCCAGAAATTAGTAGTTTATTGGCCATTTTGGGCTAATTTCTATTTCTTTCATTTCCATGCTATAAAACCCACATTTGCGTGGTTTTGAGGGCCGGGCAGCGCTGGTTAGCTAGGGTATAACAATTCCCAGCTCCACAAAGTCTACTCTTCAATTTTTCCCTTGGAGCTAGACAAACTTTCAACTTAAGAACTCAAACCATTCACTTCTCATACTGGCACTTGCTCAAAACTCATAGCAAGCACTAATAAACCTTAGCACTAGACCCCCCTATGCTGTAGAGAAGGACAAGGGTCTCTATTTGATCTTACCAGCCAGTCAGTAAAACAGTTCACTGTACCTATCCAGGCATGTCCAAAGGACAGTTTCAGGTGTACTCCAACTGGTGAATCTGGGCATTTTGAGGCAATGTTACAATTGCTCATGAACACAGACAACCCTCTACTCCTTCCACCAAACACTAATAGATGCGAGAGATGCAATTATACAGCCAAACTGGAGGCTAAGCTCTCTCAACCCAAAACTGGACCAGGCAGTCAAGAAGAGAAGGGAATTACTTGCATCACACCACCAGTCTCACATAGACCTATGAAACCAGCACCAGCAAAAAACACACATACATACATGAAAACATACTCAGAGGCTCTAAATAAAAATCTGCAAAAGCAACAGAGACCTCCTAAGCAGACATCCAAGCAACCTCCACCCCCCAACACAAACCATGAAACACATACTTCACAAAACCAGTGTGCCACACAATCACAGCCCTTAAGGCAAAATAACATACCCAACACACTAGTAATAGGTGACTCTATAGTCAGGCACACTGACGTCCCACTCACTAGGCTGAACAAGGAGAAGGTTAATGTTAGCTGCATGTCAGGTGCCAGGATCCGCCACATAACACAAGCACTCAGGTCACTCCAGAACAAGTACAAATATGATTCTGTCATTGTCCATGTTGGTGTGAATGACCTGAGCCATACCTCCCTGGACTACATGAAAAGAGACATGGAGGAGCTCTTTGATCACATAGCCCAGGCTGGTATGACCCTGACCATGAGTAGCATCCTGCCCTCACCAAGAATGATACCATGGTATAGAGAAAAAATTATCAATTTCAGCAATTGGCTAAGCTTTAGGTGTCATTCAAAGGGGATCCAGTGTCTGTCAGCCTGGGATGACATGCTTGACATGCCACGCTGCTTCACTAGAGATGGCTTGCACCTGTCACCCTTAGGCTTTCGAATACTGGCCAAGGCTCTTGCCACCCCCATAGTGCCTTTTTTAGGTAAGACTCAAAAGAAAAAAAACACCGCCGTAAATAGCACAAGTAACAAAAAACTGAGGGTAATGCTACTCAATGCCAGAAGTCTACACCTCAAAATGCACACACTCGAGGCACTCCTCAGTATGGAGAAAATCTATATATGTGCAGTAACAGAAACCTGGTTTAAGGCTTCAGAGAGCACCCCCGCACTACCAGGCTACAACTCATACCATATATTTCGGCCACAAAACCAGGACCAAAATACAAAAGGCAGGGGAGTATCCATATTCATCAAGGATACCCACACCTCCAGGTTAGTGGCACAGCATGATGCTTCAGAGATCATCCACCTGCAACTAACAACAAGCAAAACTGCTATTCAACTTATAGCTTGCTACAGATCACCCACCATGTCCCAGGACCACCACTCCACATTCCTGGAAACACTGGGAAACATAAAGGTCCTACCAAACACCCTGATATTGGGTGAATTCAATTACCCAAACATTAACTGGGAGAACTACTCAAGTACAAACTCCCTTGCCCAACATTTCCTAGAATTTATAAACTCAAATGCCCTGGATCAACTGGTCAACACCCCTACCAGAGGTGACAACATATTGGATCTGGTCATCATCAACATGGGAGACTGGTGTTCCACACTGGAGGTCAACCCCTCGCTGGTTAGATCTGACCATAAACTAATCACTCTGGATATCCACATTCCGCCACAACCCCCGGTCAAAAAAACCACTGTGAAAAACTTTTCAAAAGCAAACTTTACATTACTTAAGACCAAGGTGGAAAGTTTCAAAGCCCCCATGCTAAAGCATAACGCTGTCCAAGCTGCAAAATCCTTTACTAATGCACTCTATGGGCAACTACAAGAATGCATGGATCATGCTATCCCAAACAAAACCAAGACTCATTCCTCCAAGAAAAGGAAACCAGTCTGGTGGACCCCTGCTATAAACAAGCTATACAATAGAAGGAGGAAACTAGTATAGAAAAGAGTAAAATCCCATGAAGGGAAGACATCCCTGATCAGTATCTGCAAGAAACTACATTCCCTCATAAAATCATCCAAGGCTAGCTTCGAAAGAAAAATTGCCATGGACTCCAAAGATAACCACAAGGCATTCTTTGGCTATGTCAAGAATCTAAGTGGCAATTTTTAGATCTGCTCGGAGTTGGTGCAGAATGGCACAAAATACACCAAACCAACCAATATCGCCAAAATCCTGGCAGACAGGTTCAGTGCAAACTTCACCCCCCTCTCACACCCAAAAAGGCCCATAACTATACCAGAAGAATGTAGTGCCCCTGAAATCAGAGACACTCAGGTTAAAACAGCCCTCTCCAAAGCCTAAAACACCGCATCAATGGGACTGGATGGTGTCTGAGGCTGCATCCTTCATGAGTTCAAAGATTAACTAACCCCTCACCTTAACACACTGTTTAAACTCAGCCTCTCCACAGGCTCCATGCCCACAGAGTGGTGCACAGCAACGGTTATTCCACTCCACAAAGGTGGAGCCACAACGGACCCCAGAAACTATTGCCCTATAAGCCTGACTAGCTTGGTCACAAAGCTATAGAGCGCATCACCATGGATCTCATTAACAGAGACATTGGAAACCTCTAAACACTGGACCCTACCCAGTTTGGCTTTGTTAAGGGCAGATTATGCCTCCTATACCTGGTGGACTTCTTTGAGACAGTTACCAAGGCTATAGACAAGGGAAAGGTGGTCCACACAGCTTACCTAGACCTCACAAAGGCCTTTGACACCATTCCCCACTCAGGTATTATAGACAAGCTCACCAGCCTGAACATAAACCCCTATGTCACGAGATGGGTTGCCAACTGGCTCACAGACAGAATCCACATGGTAAGAGTTGCGGGAGCTAGGTCTGACTCTAAACCGGTTACAAGTGGCATTCCCCAGGGCTCGGTCCTAGGACCCCTCCTGTTCGGCATCTACTTCTCAGAGGTACAGGCAAGCACAGGAGGACTATGGCTGACCAAGTTCACAGATGACTGCAAACTAGAGGCCATAATTGACTCTCCAGCTGACACAGACACCCTCCCAAAGGGTCTCACTGAGACAGATACCTGGTGTCAAAACCATGGCCTCAAGCTAAATGCCAAAAAGTGCATAGTCATCCCCTTTGGAAAAAAAAAAAAGTACCCACAAACTACCACATAGGTGGTAGCCCCCTAAATAGGAAGACGTAATAAAGGATCTGGGGACCCAAGTAGATAGTAACCTCTCCTTTGATAATCACATTGCCAAACTGGTTAGAAAATCCTTCTATGTGGCCCACCTAATCACAAAAGGGTTTGCATCCAGATCGAAAGAGGTCATTGGGCCCCTCTATGCATCACTCATCAGACCCATCATAAAGTACAATGCCCCATTTGGGATGACCCTAACAAGACACCTGCAACAACTGGAAAGACCACAGAAGTACCTCACCAAGAGGATCACTGGCCTCAAGCAGATGCCCTATGCAGCTCGAATGAAGAAACTCCAGCTGTACTCGGTTGCATACCGCCTACTCCGAGGTGATCTCTGCCTGACATACAAGGCCCTATCCAACCCAGAATTGATGGACATGCTCCGCCTAAAGAAAACTATATCCCCTTGAGCCACACGCACCAGGGATCTAAACATCACCACAACAATAAATGGGACGTGCTGGAGGGATAGATTCCTGTCCAAGAGACTTCCCATGCTCTGGAACAAGATTTCAATCTACATTAGGCAGAGCTCCTCGCTAACCCTCTTCAAGAGAAACCTTGATGAGTGGATGGAAAACATAAAGTTTACCCCAGGGATCACTTCAATGGCTCTGCTGGACAGAGGCACAGGGAACTAATCTAAGGGGGTGTCGAAAGCCATCACATTCTGGCAAGGCTTATAAATGCCTTCGGGCAGATAGCCTAGTACCTACATATGAACCTATGAACCTAATTGTCTTAGCTTCTGGAGTAATTTAAGGAGGCAGTGCAATATTTATCAGCATGGGAGGATATGGTCAACAGACCACATTGCTTTGCCATGGATGGTCTGCCCAGTCCCTGCTAGCCTTTCAAATATACTGGCTAAAATATTGACCTTCCCCCACAGTGTCCTTTTAGGCAATGCCAAATTGACAAACCTTACAACTTAGTAAAATCAACCCAAGGGAATCTAAATGTGTTTCTGCTTTATGCCAGGATCCTAAACAAGAAACTCCACTCCCTCTGAGCTCTTCTAACATAGTGGAATACATACATCTGTGCAGCTTCAAGCATAGGGGAATACAGACATCTGTGCAGTTACTGAGACATAGTTTAAAGCAGCGGAGAACACCCCAGCAGTGCAGGCACACAATGCATTCCACATATTAAGACTACACAGGCAGGGTTAACATGTGGAGATGTCACAATCTACACTAAAAACATACCTCAAGGTTGGTAAAAAAAAAAAAAGATGACATGGTTGAATTTCTCCACACCTAACAACCATATATAGAGTCCCATATTATTTCCTTGCAAGCTAGAGATCACCTCTTTGACTCACAAAACCCATGCTTATACGTAGTGGAGACACCAGTCAACCCAATACCACATATATGGGGGATTTTAACTACTCCTCTATAAACTGGGAATCCTGCATGATCTCAAGCTTGCAGACCCAGTGATTCCTGGACTTTGTAAACACAAACTTCCTGGACCAGTTAGTCAATTTGCCTACAAGATGTGCAAACATACTAGAACTCATACAAACAAATATGGGAGAATGCTACATTGTGCCCCCCACTACACACACACACACACACACACACACACACACACACACACACACACACACACACACACACACACACACACACACACACACAAACACAAACACATACACATGCACCAAAGTAGTCTCCTTTATCATTTGAAATAAAAATCAATGCTGTGACTCCAGCAAGCCTTACAACAGTTAGGAACTACTCTAAGGCAGATAAACTATTATGCCTTCCACACACTCAGTCCTCAAAAATCAGCATGAAAGATCCAAAGGTGGAGGTGTATCAATCCTCGTTAAAGCCAAGTGCACCTCGAGACTAGTCAAACAGTATGACTGTCTTGAACCACTCCATGTCCAATTAACTATAGTCAAAATACCCTACCACATTATTGCTAGCTATAGGCCCCCCACTGTGAACCAAAAAAGTAGACCACCTACCTGGACTTATGGGAGTTATTCACCATTCAGCCCAGCACCTTAGTCATGGCAGATTTCCACTATTCTCCCACCAACTGGGTGACATAAATGAGCATGAACATGCTAGCCCTGAGGTTCCTGGACTCTGTCAATACAAATGGTCTGGAACAGATAGTCTGCACCCTCACAAGGGGCTCAAATGTCCTAGACATAGTAGTCATCAGCATGGGGCGTTACTTCACTAACCCTGTATGATGCCCTCACTGGTAAGGTTGGACCATAAATCAGTCTCATTTGAAATAACTTTCAAACCTGTCACCACCACAGGAGAAAAAAAAACTTAAGTTAAAGTTTGTTTAATTTAACTGTTGAGGCTGCCCACTCAAGTGTGCTAGCCTGTGCATTTAGTATACTGTTGTTTTTCTGCATTTTCCTGTTGCTTTCTTGAAAAAAATATATATATATCCTTGTTTTCCTGGCTAGAATAGTCCCCTAACTGTATTTAGCGTTTTTTATTACCTGCACTTAAGTTAAAGTTTGTTTGTTTAATTTAACTGTTGAGGCTGCCCACTCAAGTGCGCTAGCCTGTGCATTTACTATACTGTTGTTTTTCTGCATTTTCTTGTTGCTTTCTTGAAAAAAAATCCTTGTTTCCCGCCTTTCCCAGGCTAGAATAGTCCCCTATACAGGCTTTGCTGTATTCTGGACTTTGGGATAGTTCCTGTGTTGCCCATTACCTTACTTGGATAGAAGGACATTTCTTTGCTCAACAGTGGGAGTGGGGAGCCTTGAGCAGCCTATCTGTCCCTGAAGGAGTGACCTCAGCACAAAAATCTTGTAGTAATTGGCTGATTTGGGTAATTTCTAGCTCTTTGAAGTTCCCTGCTTAAAAATCTGCCTGTGAGCATTTGTTTCACTTATACTACTCAGCAGCAGCTCCTCGTGGTCCTGCAGAGTGGTGCTAGCAGCAGAGAATTGAAAAAAGCGACTACTTTCAAGATTTAAGTATATTTTTGCTGTTTCTACCTGTGCGACCTTCCTTTCTTGCTGAAAATGAAGTTAAACTGCTAATTTAACTGTATTTAGGGTTTTTTATTACCTGCACTTAAGTTAAAGTTTGTTTGTTTAATTTAACTGCTGAGGCCGCCCACTCAAGTGGGCTAGCCTGTGCATTTAGTATACTGTTGGTTTTCTGCATTTTCCTGTTGCTTTCTTGAAAAAAAAAATCCTTGTTTCCCACCTTTCCCTGGCTAAAATAGTCCCCTATACAGGCTTTGCTGTATTCTGGACTTTGGGAAAGTTCCTGTGTGAAACGTTACCTTACTTGGATAGAAGGAAGTTTCTTTGCTCACCAGTGGGAGTGAGGAGCCTTGAGCTGCCTATCTGTCCCTGAAGGAGTGACCTTAGCACAAGAATCTTGTAGTAATTGGCTGTTTTGGGCCATTTCTAGCTCTTTGAAGTTCCCTGCTTAAAAATCCACCTGTGAGCATTTTTTTCACTTATACTACTCAGCAACAGCTCCTCGTGGTCCTACAGAGTGGTGCTAGTAGCAGAGAATCGAAAAAAGTGACTACTTTCAAGATTTAAGTCTATTTTTGCTGTTTCTACCTGTGTGACCTTCCTTTCTTGCTGAAAATGAAGTTAAACTGCTAATTTAACTGCATTTAGCATTTTTTATTACCTGCACTTAAGTTAAAGTTTGTTTGTTTAATTTAACTGTTGAGGCTGCCCACTCAAGTGCGCTAGCCTGTGCATTTAGTATACTGTTGTTTTTCTGCATTTTCCTGTTGCTTTCTTGAAAAAAATATATATATATCCTTGTTTCCCTGGCTAGAATACTCCCCTATACAGGCTTTGCTGTATTCTGGACTTTGGGATAGTTCCTTCTATCCAAGTAAGGAAACTTCCTTCTATCCAAGTAAGGTAAAGGGCAACACAGGAACTATCACAAAGTCCAGAATACAGCAAAGCCTGTATAGGGGACTATTCTAGCCAGGGAAAGGTGGGAAACTCAGTCATTGCCCAGGCCGGACTACATGAAAAGAGACATAGAGGAGCTCTCTGATTATGTAGCCCAGGCTGGTATGACCCTGACCCTGAGCAGCATCTTACCCTGTTGCCCATTACCTTACTTGGATAGAAGGAAATTTCTTTGCTCATCAGTGGGAGTGGGGAGCCTTGAGCAGCCTATCTGTCCATGAAGGAGTGACCTCAGCACAAGAATCTTGTAGTAATTGGCCGTTTTGGGCCATTTCTAGTCTTTGAAGTTCCCTGCTTAAAAATCCACCTGTGAGCGTTTTTTTGCTTATACTACTCAGCAACAGCTCCTCGTGGTCCTGCAGAGTGGTGCTAGCAGCAGAGAATCGAAAAAAATGACTACTTTCAAGATTTAATTATATTTTTGCTGTTTCTACCTGTGCGAGTTTCCTTTCTTGCTGAAAGCAAAGTTAAACTGCTAATTTAACTGTATTTAGCATATTTTATTACCTGCACTTAAGTTAAAGTTTGTTTGTTTAATTTAACTGTTGAGGCTGCCCACTCAAGTGCACATTTAGTATACTGTTGTTTTTCTGCATTTTCCTGTTGCTTTCTTGAAAAAAAAAGCAAAAAAAAATATCCTTGTTTCCCTAGCTAGAAGAGTCCCCTATACAGGCTTTGCTGTATTCTGGACTTTGGGATAGTTCCTGTGTTGCCCATTACCTTGCTTGGATAGAAGGAAGTTTCTATGCTCAGCAGTGGGAGTGGGGAGCCTTGAGCTGCCTATCTGTCCCTGAAGGAGTGACCTCAGCACAATAATCTTGTAGTAATTGGCCATTTTGGGCCATTTCTAGCTTTTTGAAGTTCCCTGCTTAAAAATCCGCCTGTGAGCATGTTTTTTGCTTATACTACTCAGCAACAGCTCCTCGTGGTCCTGCAGAGTGGTGCTAGCAGCAGAGAATAGAAAAAAGCAACTACTTTCAAGATTTAAGTATATTTTTGCTGTTTCTACCTGTGCAACCTTCCTTTCTTGCTGAAAAGGAAGTTAAACTGCTAATTTAACTGTATTTAGCATTTTTTATTTCCTGCACTTAAGTTAAAGTTTGTTTGTTTAATTTAACTGTTGAGGCTGCCCACTCAAGTGTGCTAGCCTGTGCATTTAGTATACTGTTGTTTTTCTGCATTTTCTTGCTGCTTTCTTGAAAAAAAATATATATATCCTTGTTTCCCGCCTTTCCCTGGCTAGAATAGCCCCCTATACAGGCTTTGCTGTATTCTGGACTTTGGGATAGTTCCTGTGTTGCCCATTACCTTACTTGGATAAAAGGAAGTTTCTTTGCTCAACAGTGGGAGTGGGGAGCCTTGAGCAGCTTATCTATCCCTGAAGGAGTGACCTCAGCAGAAGAATCTTGTAGTAATTTGCCGTTTTGGGCCATTTCTAGCTCTTTGATGTTCCCTGCTTAATAATCCACCTGTGAGCATTTTTTTCGCTTATACTACTCAGCAACAGCTCCTCGTGGTCCTGCAGAGTGGTGCTAGCAGCAGAGAATCGAAAAAAGTGACTACTTTCAAGATTTAAGTATATTTTTGCTGTTTCTACATGTGCGACCTTCCTTTCTTACTGAAAACGAAGTTAAACTGCTAATTTAACTGTATTTAGCCTTTTTTTATTACCTGCACTTAAATTAAAGTTTGTTTGTTTAATTTAACTGTTGAGGCTGCCCACTCAAGTGCGCTTGCCTGTGCATTTATTATACTGTTGTTTTTCTGCATTTTCCTGTTGCTTTCTTGAAAAAAAAAAAAACAAAAAAAATATCCTTGTTTCCCGCCTTTCCCTGTCTAGAATAGTCCCCTATAGAGGCTTTGCTGTATTCTGAACTTTGAGATTGTTCCTGTGTTTCCCATTACCTTACTTGGATAGAAGGAAATTTCTTTGCTCACCAGTGGAAGTGGGGAGCCTTGAGCAGCCTATCCGTCCCTGAAGGAGTGACCTCAGCACAAGAATCTTGTAGTAATTGGCCGTTTTGGGCCATTTCTAGCTCTTTGAAGTTCCCTGCTTAAAAATCCGCTTTAGCATGCTTTTGCGCGATCTTGAGCGAAGTTGCTCTTAGCGCAACATTGGGCAGTGCCGCTTAATCTAGTTTAAACTATTTCTGGCTCTGCAAAGTTTTTTCTTCAGTTTTTCCCTTAGAGCTGCTCTACTTTCAATCTAGACAGTCGATTCTCTATCTAAAAAGCCCAGCACTTGCTCCTAAAGCATTTTTACACAGGTAAAGCACTCTTAAACAAAAAAGTAAGCACTACATACACCTACAATCCCCTTGAATACCCATTTCCCTATAGATCCCTTTTGACTCAGTTACACAGCAATCCCTTACACTATTCTAGCATGTCGAAGGGTCAATTACTGGCATCCTCTCCAGTTCAGCTGGTGAATCTGGGAATCTTGAGGCAATGTTACAACTGCCTCATGTACACAGACAACCCTCTCCTCCTCCCAACAAATACAAATATATGTGAGAGATGCGACTATATAGCCAAACTGGAGTCTGAGCTCTCTCGACTCAGTGCTGGCAAAACCAGTCAGGAGGAGAAGGTAACCACACACACCACAAACCCAGTCTCACATAGACCTATCACAACTGCAAACCAAACGCATAAACACACAAAAACATACTCGGAGGCTCTAATTAAAAATCTAACAAAACAACAGAGGCCTCCAAAGCAGACATCCAAGCAACCACTACATCAAAACATAGCACATGCAACACATAGTTCACAAAGTCAGTGTGCCAAGCAGTCACAACCCTTAAGGCCAAACAACATGCCTGATACACTTGTAATAGGTGACTCCATAGTCAGACACACTGACGTCCTGCTCACCAGGCTGAACAAGGAAAAGGTTACAGTAAGCTGCCTGTCAGGCACTACAATCCACCACATCACACAAGCACTCAGGTCACTCCAAACAAGTACAAATATGACTCAGTCATTGTCCATGCCGGTGTGAATGACCTGAGACGTACCTCCCTGGACTACATGAAAAGAGACATAGAGGAGCTCTCTGATTATGTAGCCCAGGTCGGTATGACCCTGACCCTGAGCAGCATCTTACCCTCACCAAGAATGATACCTCAGTACAAAGACAAAATGATAAGCTTTAACAATTGGCTCAATTACTGGTGTCATTCAAGGGGGATCCAATGTCTGTCTGCTTGGGATGACATGTTTGAAAAGCCACACTGCTTCGCAATGGACTGCTTGCACCTGTCACCCCTGGGCTTCCGGATATTGGCCAAGGCTCTTGCCACCCCCATAGTGCCTTTTTTAGGCAAGGCTCAAAAGACAAACCCACCTCCCTAGAAAACACTAGTGAAAAAAACTAAGGGTAATGCTGCTCAACGCCAGAAGTCTAAACCTCAAAATGCATGCTCTCAAAGCTCTCCTCAGTATGGAGAACATTGATGTCTGTGCAGTGACTGAAACCTGGTTCAAGGCTCCTGAGAGCACCCCAGCACTACCAGGTTATACCTCATATCATGTATTTCGGCCTCAAAACTTGGACCAAACCACAAAAGGAGGGGGAGTATCCATATTCATCAAAGATACCCACACCTCCAGGTTAGTGGCAATGCACGAAGTTTCGGAGACCATCCATGTGCAATTAACCATAGGCAAAACTGCCCTACAGTTTGTAGTATGCTACAGACCACCCTCTCAAACTCAGGAACCCCACTCAGCCTTCCAGAAGACACTGGAGAGTATGAATGTCTCTCCAAATACCACCATATTGAGATACTTCAACTACCCAAACATAGACTGGGAGCATTACTCAAGCCCCAACATCCTAGCCCAAAGGTTCCTAGAATTCATAAACTCAAATGTGATGGAACAACTAGTCACCACTCCCACAAGACGAGTTAATATACTAGACCTGATCATCACAGACATGGGGACACAGTGCTCCACACCAGAAGTATACCCCTCATTGGTGAGATCAGACCATAAATTAATCTCACTGGAAATCCACATCCCGCCCCCACCAGCACAAAAGACCACAGTGAAGAATTTCTCAAAAGCTGACTTCACACTTCTGAAGACTGAAGTGGTATCCTTCAAGGCCCCTGGGCCAGTGGAAACCACAGCCCACACCGCTGAATCCTTTATAAATGCTTTCTATGAACACATTCAAGAATGCATGGATCAAGCAATCCCAAATAAAGCCAAGACCCACTCCCCCAAAGGCAGGCATCCTGCCAGGTGGACCCCAGCCATAAACAAGCTTTACAACAGGAGGAGGAAGCTACTACATGACAGAGCAAAATCCCTAAAAGGGAAGGCATCTCTGATCAGTACTAGCAAAAAACTACAATCACTCATAAAATCATCCAAGGCCAACTTTGAGAGAAAAATCGCAAAAGACACTAAAGACAATCACAAGGCCTTCTTTAGTTATGTTAGAAACCTGGGTGGAAACTTCCAGATATGCTCAGAGTTAGTCCAAAATGACAAAAAATACACTGAACCCACAGACATTGCCAACATACTGGCAGACAGGTTCAGTGCAAATTCCCCCCCCCCCAAAAGGAGAAATATCAATCACTGTAGAGTGTAGCCTCCCTGACATCTCAGATGCCCAGGTGAGAGCTGCCCTCTCCAAAGCTAAAAACACAGCATCAATGGGACCAGACGGTGTCCCGGGTTGCGTGCTACACGAACTCCAAGAGGTACTAAACCCACACATAAGGTGGCTGTTTAATCTTAGCCTTACTACAAGATACGTACCCAAAGAATGGCATACAGCAACAGTGGTCCCACTCCACAAAGGAGGTGCCTCTACGGACCCTGGAAATTACCGCCCCATAAGCTTGATGAGCCTGGTCTGCAAAGCTATGGAGAGAATCATTATGGAACTCATAAACAAAGACATTGGGGACCTACAGACACTGGATCCTACCCAATTCGGCTTTGTCAAGGGCAGATCCTGCCTTTTGAACCTGGTCGACTTTTTTGAAACAGTCACTAAGGCCATTGATGAGGGTAAGGCAGTTCACATAGCCTACCTCGACCTTGCAAAAGCCTTCGACACAAAACCCCACTCGGGCATCATAGACAAGCTCACCAGCTTAAATGTAAACCCATATGTCATAAGATGGGTTGCAAACTGGCTCAAGGATAGAACCCACAAGGTCAGAATTGCCGGAGCCATGTCAGACTCTAAGCCAGTCACAAGCAGTGTCCCACAGGGCTCGGTCCTGGGACCCCTCTTGTTCGGCATTTATTTTTCAGAGGTGCAAGCAAACATAGGAGGATTGTGGCTGACAAAGTTCGCAGATGACTGCAAACTGGGCACCATAATTGATAATCCAGCGGACACAAGCATCCTTCAGAAAGGCCTCATGGAAATGGAAAACTGGTGCCAGAGCCATGGCCTTAAACTTAACACCAAAAAATGTATAGTCATACCCTTTGGGAAAAACAAAGTACCCACAAATTACCACATAGGTGGTAATCCATTAAGTACAGAAGAAGTAATCAGGGACCTAGGGACCCAAGTTGACAGAAACCTCTCATTTGACACTCACATTGCCAAAGTGGTTAGGAAGACCTTCTATGTAGCCCACCTGATCATGAAAGGATTCACATCTAGATCAAAAGAAATCATTGTGCCCCTATACTCTTCCCTTATCAGGCCCATAATTGAGTACAATGCCCCATTTGGGATGTACCTTAACCGACACCTGCAACAGTTAGAAAGGCCCCAAAAGTATCTCACTAAGAGGATCAAGGGTCTCAAACATATGTCATATGCTGCCTGGCTGAAGAAATTCCAGCTCTATTCAGTCGCATACCACTTACTCAGAGGCGATCTATGCCTGACGTACAAGGCCATGTCCAATCCGGAATTAATGGACATGCTCCACCTCAGAAAATCCAAATCCACCAGAGCCACGAGAGTGAGAGATTTGAACCTCAACACAGAAATAAATAGGACGTGCTGGAGGGACAGATTCATAAACCCAGAGGCTCCCTACACTCTGGAACAGAATCCCAGTCCATGTTAGGCAGAGCCCCTCACTGACTGTCTTCATGAGGAATCTTGACGAGTGGATGGGAGATCGTAGGTTTACCCCGGGGGTCATCTCTGCATCACTACTAGACAGAGGCACAGTAAACTAAACCCTAAATGGGCATAGTATTCTCATTCCAAGGGGTGGCAAAAGCCACACACACTCTGGCTAGGGTTATAAATGCCCTAGGGCAGATAGCCTAGTATGAACCTATGAAAAAAATGTTTTCAAAGCAAACTATACCCTACTAAGCAATTAAATAAAAAGTTTTCTATCCCCTGCAGTCATCGACAACAATATCTTTTATACAGAGGTGTACACAAATGCCCAGTGTAAACACTTAAGCAACTGTATGGACTCTGCTGTAGCTGACTGGATTAAAACCAGGGTCTCCCGAAAAAACAAACCACCTTGGTGGGCTCAGTAACAAACAGGTTATATAACAAAAAGAAGAAACTGACATCTAAGAACAACAAGGAACTGACTCAACAGACGAAGAATTTCCTCCACAGCTTGAACAATAAAATCAGAAATCTTGTAAAATTCTCTAAATCTAATTACGAAGCTGTTATAGCAACCCTAGTTAAGGATAATCATAAAGCATTCTTTAACCACTTCTGAAATCTAAAAATGAACACCCAGCTATGTGACAAACTGGTGGTAGATGGTACTGCTCATACTATACCAGAGGAAATTGCCAAACTACTAGCTGACAGATTTGGCACAAACTTCATTCCCCTGTCCCTACCAGCCATACCCAAAGCATACCTGACACTAGCCTTCTGCCTTGTATCTCTAGAGATATAGCTGAGCTGTCTAAGGCCAAAAACATAGACTCAGTGGGACCAAATAACATCCCAGGTTGCTTATTAAGCAATCTAAAACAGGATCTAGTGGACTCACTTGGCGTTCACTTTACCATAGCCTGAGAACTGCCTTTGTTCCAGCAAAGTGGACAACAGCAACAGTAATCCTCTTGCACAAAGGGGGGCATCAACCACCCCTGGGAACTATAGACCCATAAGTCTAAGCAGCTTCATCTGCAAGGCCCTGGAAAGAATTATCATGGACCTTATCAACAAGGACATAGGCGACCTTCAAACATTAGACCCAACCCAGTTTGGCTTTGTTAAGAATAGATCACATTTATTAAACCTAGTAATCTTCTTTGAGAAAGTCACCAAAGCCCTGCATGAAGGTAAGACAGTTCTTACTGCCTATCTTGACCTAGCCGAGGCCTTTGACACAACCCCCCACTCAGGTATCATTGAGAAACTCTCACATCTGGGAATTAATCCTTACATCATTAGACGGGTAGCTAGTTGGCTCACCAAAAGAACACATATTGTCAAAGTTGGTGACTTCACCTCTCCCAGTAGACCCTTTACCAGTGGTGTACCACAAGGGTCTGTGCCGGACCCTTTACTGTTTGGAATTTTTTCTTGGAAGTCCAGGCTAAAGTAAATGGCCTTTGGCTTACCAAGTTCACTGATGATTGCAAATTGGGTGCAATCATTGAGCCTCCAGCTGATGTTAATATAGTACAGGATGGGCTAACGCAGGCAAAAGACTGGTTCCAAAGTCATGATATAAAACTAAATGAAAAAAGTGAATTATTATCCCCTTTGGCAAAGTGGAATTCCCTGCTAATTACAGTATTGATAGCAGCCCCCCCCCCAAGTTCAAACCCAGAGTGTGAGATCTGGGATCACAGGTAGATAATTTGAACTTCAACCACCGAGTTTCCAAAGTAGTAAGTAAAGGCTTCTATGTCACGCATCTCATAAGTAAGGGCATTACATCCAGGTCTAAGGATGTTATAACTGCACTGTACTCGACTCTCATCAGACCATTATTAGAGTACAATGCTCCCTTCTGCATGTACCTCACCAGACACCTGCAGCAGCTGGAGAGCCACAGAGGTTTCTCAACAAGAAAATGCAGGGTCTCAAAACCTTGGCCTAAGTGGATATACTGAAAGCCCCGTCACTGTACTCTGCATCATATAGGCTGCTGAGAGGTTACTTGTGTCTGGCCTACAGTGCAGTCTCTGACCCAGCATTGATGGATATGCTGCACATCCATAAGTCAAATGGCACAAGAATCACTCGCTCTAAGGATCTTAGTCTAGCCTGAGACATTAACAGAGCATATTGGTGAGACAGATATATCTCCCAGGGATTGCCACTATTATGGAATAAACTTCCAATTCACATGAAGCAGAGCTCCTCATTGACCCTATTCATGCACAGCCTGGACAAATGGATGGGAGACCACAAAATTACCCAAGGGGATGGCACCCATGTCCCTCATGGACAGGGGTAGTTAGTGTTTATCATAGACTGAATCAGTGAATTATGTCCATCTAACCAAGGACAATTGAGGCAACTCAGAATTAATGTGGCTAGACTTCTAATGGCTCTAGGGCCCCTAGGCTAGTAACCTCCTATGAACCTATGAACTTGACAAAATTTTAAGCACCTACAAGCCCAGAGAACATAGCTGCTTATGTAGAATTGTACACAGAAGCCCTGCACAATTGAGTTAATAGATGCATAGAGACAGCTCTGCCTACCAGAAGCAAGCCCAGAACAAACTAAAAAA
>NC_056737.1:1955837392-1955934892 GCF_019279795.1 Protopterus annectens
GAGAAAGTCCAGGGAGTGATATGAGGAGGCTGGCAGACCTGGCAATGGGCAATGAACACTGAGGTATGGAGCTGCAGGATGATACAATGGGATCCATATATATATATATATATATATATATATATATATATATATATATATATATATATATCACCAAAGGCTTTGCATCCAGGAAGAAAGACATCATTTCTCTCTACTCTTCCCTCATTAGAGCAATCATCGAGTATAATGCCCCATTTGGCATGTACCTCACTAAACACCTGCAGCAGCTTGAAGGCCCACAAAAGTACCTCACAAAGAGGATCCTATGCCTTAAACACATGCACTACATGGACAGACTCAAAAACTCCAGCTTTTCTCTGTCACATATTGTCTATTAAGAGGCAATCTCTGCTTGACTTACAAGGCCATGTCTGACCCAGCCATTATAGAAATGTTACACCTAAAGAAATCACAATCCCTCCGCACCACACGCTCCAGGGACCTTAGCTTCATTACCACAATCAACTGAACATGCTAGAGAGACAGGTTCATAACCCAGAGACTGCCTATGCTCTGGAATAGAATTCCCATACATGTCGAGCAGAGCATCTCATGGGCCCTTTTCAAGAAAACTCTTGAAGAGTGGATGGGAAATAGAAAGTTCACCCCAGGGATCACTCCAGTAGCTCTACTTGATAGAGACACCAGGAACTAATGGCGACATGATACCAGGGCACATCTACGGGCTAGGCTTGTAAAGGCTCTAGGGCCGTTGACCTAGTACACACCTATGAACATATACATACATATATATATATATATATATATATATATATATATATATGTGTGTGTGTGTGTCCACATATATATATATATATATATATATATATATATATATATATATATATATATATAGTTGGTTCTACTTTTCTACTTCAGCAGAATGAAATTATCCTTAATCGAAACTTACTTTACTTTGACGACATTGCCAAAGTTTGAATAAAATGAAGCTTCACATTACCGCATTTATTTTACAAGGAATGGAGGCACTTGGCCAGCATGGAGAAATTTGCATTTTCCCCACTGTAGTGTGATTTCAGAGTTGGGATATTTCATTTTGGGGGGGGGGGTTCTGAGGTGCAGAGTCCCCCACCTGGGTGGCTTTGACATACTGCACTGGGATTTTACGTTGAATGTTCGCCATGTGCCTCCATTCCTTGTAAAAAAAAATGCAATAATGTGAAGCTTCAGTTTAGTCAAAGCTCAGTGATGTCATCTCAGTAAAGTAAGTTTTGATTAAGTGCAATGTCAGTCTACTGAAGCAGACCCTACAAATATATAAATATATATATATATATATAGATAGATATATATATATATATATATATATATATATATAGATATATTTAGATATATACATATATATATATATATATATATATATATATATATATATATATATATATATATATATATATATTAGTTGATGCACTTTGGGCAATCAGATAAGTTGCGTGATCAACACTAAAAGAATATGTTGAAAAGTAAATAATGTTAATATTTATATAACTCAGTGTCATCTTAATCATCCTTTCCAACAACAGCAGCTTCAGGATGAATCCAGAAGGAGATGTATATAGTGGATCAATAGCCTTGCTCCTCTGTCCTGTTTTTATATTGTGACTGTCCATTTAACTGGGCATAACAAAATTAATTTGTACTTAGTCAATCTATAAGTGTCTTGCTTACCACTTGATTCTTGGCTTGATCTGCCAGCTCTTGTACCTCAAAGATGAAACATATAGCTCTCAAATATAAACTAAGGGCCTTAGTGCATCTCTGTCTTGACACCAGTGCACTGAATATCACACTCTTGCCTTTAATTAATGCTGCTCACTTATAACCTTCTAATAAAATTGATGAATCTTGAAACATCTTGTATGCACCATTGTAAATTTTCCAGGCACTAGGTACTTGGTGCCAGGACTGTTTTATCAACAAACCTTCCTTTAGTCTCCCATCTGCAACACTAGGAGGAGATCTGCTTGCTATCCTTTGGAATTAGAGAAGCTGTAAATGAGAAATGTCATCTGAATATATAGCAGCAAATAGTATATTAAACTTCCACCACTGTAACAAAAAGTATCCCAGTGCTAATCTAATATAGTAATTCTCTTATTCAGTTTGTACTCTTGCTTGAGTAAGGGTTTGAAATTTGTTCTGCAGTTTTCAGTCCCGTACTGGCCTTGTCACCCAAATGAGTATCAACTCTAGGAAAGTGATGTCCTTCTCTGTACACCCTGTCCATTTTTCGTCCTGCAGGTGTAGTACTATGAACCCTTTCCCTTTCAAAAAATTCCCATACTCATATCACCTTCTGCATCTGTATACATTTCTAAGTCATTCTTGCCTATCCAGTCATCCAGTCAAAAGTAGGTGCCAGTAAAATGTTTAAAAAACTCTTTTTAAGACTTTAACACACCTGGGATGGATGAAACCTATGGTGCTTCTGCTTCTTTCCTTTTTGCTATCCAGTACGTGGTCTGGCGAACATCCTGCCTGGACCTGTCATGTTGTAATATCCTGTATGCAAAGTTCAATATCCCTAGCAGTGACCTACATCCCTCACCATAAACTTTTCTCTGTACAATATAATGTCAAATTTGTAATGCAGCTCCCACAACTTAACCTCTGGTGAATGAAGAACCTGAGAAAAAGCACCCAACTGCATCTCCTGAAAAAAAACTAACTCTTTAGCTGGTGTCTCCAATGTATGGGCTGCTAATGAAACCCCTAGTCTAGTGCAGACTTATTGCAGTGAAACAATACCCTTTTTGCATTTTTTGGTCTCCATAATTACCAAGAAATCAGCTAAATAAAGTACCACTCTCCTTTCCCCGTCTTCAGTTTTCCATGTACAAATAAAGTTGTATTAGGTGCTGAAAAATAGCACAAGCAATCACAAAGCCCAGTGGTATGGTTTTATCAAAATAATACTTCCCCTTCCTAACAAGTGTGAATCCCGTTGTTGTACTGGCAGTTGATGAAGGACTAATTCTACATGCAGCTTTCCAAACCACAGGCCATGGATTGCCTTGATGTGCTTAATGAATTAATTCAGTGAAGCATATTTCACCTGAGTGGTGTCACTATCAGTGCTTGTCACTGACATACCAGCCTAAGACAAAACTCTCTTGTGTGCTATTTCTGAGTCCTATTTTTGGCACCAGCCTTAATGGGGATGTCCTGAAGTATTTACAAGGGACACCTCAAATAATCCCACTGCCTTAATACCCACTCGATCATTTCCTACAAGTACCCACAGAATGCTTTCTTTCCCTCTGGCTGTGTTTGGGATTTTACAGGGAATCCCCAGAAATGCATGTCTAATTGCTGAAGACCATTTCAGCAAGTGGTAACACACTGAAACATTTATTCTAAAAACTACTTACTACTAAACTATTAAAAAAAAACTACTAAACTACTACTAAACTAACTACTAAAAACTATTAATAATATGTACTAAATGTCTTTATTAATGTAAATTCTGTATTGTATGTGAAATGTCTTATATGTGGAGCTTTTCTCCCCAGGACTCCAATGAAAATGGGCATTTCTGGCCCAGCTGGACCATCCCAGTAAACAAATGCAAATAAATAAAACAAATAAATGCTTCTTTGAACACCAAGCAAAGCTTTTTCACCACCACTTTTTGTTGGAATCACTTCACATCTCCCAAGCTTATATATGCTAACTCAAGAGTCACACAACAGTTTAGAAAATGCAAAGTCTGATCTTTGTTGAAAATCATTTAGATGTTTAACTGGTTCAATTAAGATGACTCACTGAATTTCTCTTTGTTAAGCAGAGAGATTTTGAACTATATGATGGAGGAACCACAACCAAAATCCCACTACTAAAGCCCATGCTGTTGCTTTGTCAGAGTACCTACCCAGTTATACGTGCAAAGAATCACATTTACATGTGATTTTCATTTATTTATCTGCACACTCGTTCTTGTGAAATTACACCCTTTTTAACTATAAAAAGGATCCTTGGCTCCCATCCTGTATGTTAATGAAATGCATTTCTTTCAGGAATTCCTGAGCTATCCTTTGCTATTTTTGAAAACCCACAGCTGCTTCTCTCTTAAAGCATCTAATTCCTGAATGCGTATCTGTGTACAAGGGACATATCAGAATACATTTTTAGCTGGGCCAGGTATATTCTGGGGAATTAAATGATCAACGCTTCTTGGTTTGGATTTGCACCTTGTGCTCTTTTCTCCCCGTAGGTGGAAATTGTCTTGACTGCAAAGCATGTATCTGGTGGCATGAATCTGAGCCATGGATTCTTTTGGGCATAATCAACTTTCTGACACTCTGATCATTATGTCTGGCCACCCCTTGTCCTCTGAGTAAGAAACAATAAGTAATCATTGGCCTTACTATAGCAGGCATTTTTCAGTACTGACCATCATCAGATACAGATGGCCTGACACCCAGTTATCCCATGTTATGGCCCTGGACCTTCTTCTAAGGTCAACTTGAGTTTATCTCATTCAAGCCTAAAATACATTGTTTGTATATTTCCAGATCACACCCATAGTTCTTTATGGCATCCAGATTTTTTTTTTGGATCTGGCATCTTTAAGCAACTTACCAGCTAATAATATGCAGTATTAGACAGTGCAAGGAGTTATTAACAACATTACACTAAGGCTATTAATCTAGGATGAGCTGCAGCAGAGAAATTGCTCACTATTTGCCACGTTTTTATTCATATTTTCATATTTGTGTTCATATTTTTGTAACTGAGAGCCCTACATGTTATTGAGTGTTATTGTGTGATATGCCATGGCTAGAGTCAGGGAAGTGTATTGTCAGTGTCAATTTATATCACACTATACCTGAGATATTGCTAGTTGTTTGTTAGCAATTATGAAAATAAACAATATTTCCTTATGCACTCAATATTTCAAAATACAAGTGACTTACACACTTTTGCGCGACATCAGGTGAAACCTTAGTTGTTGTTAAAAAATATATCTTTGATACTTGAATTGTAAGTTATGTATCTTTAAAGTTGTTCAATTTATTTATTTTTTTTTTGCTACTTATACAATTACACATATGTTTTCATATTTCTGTAAATATATAAACATGCATTCATTGAGGAATTTCTTGCTGTCATGTTAGAGCTTATATCTGGTTCACAACAATTTATGTCTAGGTAGTACAGTTTCCAAGATATGAGAATTTGTTTGGGGAAGTTTAGCAAAAAGTATAGTTTGGAGATTGTTTACACTACAATATATTGTAATATTTATTGAAAAACTAAGAATGCACTGAATATTGTCATTGTAAAACTTCTTGTCACTTTCAACACTGCTATTTGTATAGTTTTAATAGCTTTTACTCTTCACAAGATATTTCTGTTTATCTTATACTTTTTAAGTTTATTTTTCAGAAAATGTTCAGGAATGCAAGCTGTATGTAGACCGCTTGAAACGAGACAATCCACAAAATATAGGTGTTAATGAGCTAAGCAGGGGGGAGAATATTGGCTTGTCGTCATTTTTTTTTCATGTCACCCACACTCTTGTTTGTTTTTGATACAACCTGAACCCATCATGGGTACCCTGTAAAAGACTGTGGGTATATGACTGTCATTCAATGCTGCAAAGGATCATATTTCTGCTTACTGCATGATCTATTCCATGTGACAAATAAGGTGACATAGCTGAACTCTAATATATGTACATCTTCACTGTGGTCTTACATTTAGTCGCCTGTTATTCCTTATGCTGAAATGTTATATATTTCATGCTACCACAGAAGAAGTACACTTTTAAACATTTTTAATCACGCATTTTTTAAAAAAGTATCAACTACGTACATATACAGTATCAAAAAAGAAAACAATCCACAATAGCATTCCTGTGTTATTCTCATGCAGTGCACATATATATTTTTTCTTTTTAATGATTTTCATTCATTCCATTACATAAATTAAATTCCTACCTTCCTTTAAATTTCATTTCTCCTTCTGAACATTTATTATCATCATCATCAACAGTCCCCCTGTTCCTATTTTCTACATATGATTGGTGTGTCCTGCCAACTGTCCCCTTTCTTGATTAAAAAAAAATGCTTATACAACCTGTTGTGTTTTTAGGTGGATAGATATATATCCTTATAGTTGTAGCAGACTTAAATGTTACTATTTACCCAGTTTGGTATTAAATTCCTATAGGCAGAGTCAGGCTGCTATGCTGTACACAGGTACTGAGAGAATTCTTTTCTAATTTTAATTATATGATGCCTGGAGAGTTAAACCTCCCCCACAGAAAAGGAATATACCTTTCTCACCTATGACCAGGGTTGCCAGTAGATAGAATTACTATTTTATTAGTTAAAAATCCTTAGGCATGACAGCTATGAGCCACAATCTGATTTATGATCATAAGTATGCCAGTACTGAGTTATCAGTCATAGACTCTTCTTGCAAGGAAAGCTAGACCCCATTCCCTCAGAAAGAGTTTTATTAGAAAAAGGCTATTAAGGAGTACTAGGAGATTCCGGGGGGTGGGGGGCTAAGCAGAAAATATATGGAAGGCTTGAAATGATGTTGGTTAAGCAAAAAGCAGGCAGGTTAGTAAAGCAATACAGATTGCTTTAACTAATAAGGTAATGATATTGGAAAATTAGATTAAAGTAGTTTAGGCTCAGTGTGTTCAAAGCAGCTGTGCAGAGAAGGAATGCCAATTGGAATAACTCAAGAAAGACAGAAATGTGATATAGTATTGTAATATTCGTAAAGTGCTACAATACTGTAACATTCAATTAAGTATAGATAGAATAAAAGTTTCTACACTTTGAGGAAAAAAATAAGTTCCTAAGTTGCTTCCTTGAAAGCTCAAACAGTGCACAAAAGAAGACAGATTACACCCTTAAAAATTCTGCAGACAATCTTGTCCATAATCATTATATTATCAGTTCTATTGTTTAATGACTTGTATAAAATGAATATTAATTCCCTGATTTTTGGAATCAGTTTTAACAGATGAACTAAACAAACCACCAGAGCTGAAATCACTGATGCCATCAAAGCAATGACACTGGGGAAAAGCCCTAATGGGATCCCAATTAGTTTCTATAAAAAAAATGGCACAGCAATACCTCCTCACTATTGTCTTTAATTCAACTCTAAAGTCATGCAATGTTCTGGCAAATATGTTATTTTTCAATGAAGGTAAGAACATTTTTGTAAAGATTCTTGCAACCAGGCTGACCAGGTTCCACGCCCCCCCCCCCCCCCCCCAGCAGTGTTTTGTTAAGAGAATACATGGGAAACTCTTTGTCTACTATATGTATAGCTGAACATGCTGAAGTGGTGTAAACAGATTTCATCCCCTCTATGTGCCCTTTGCTTAGGTCTTTAAAAAATATTTGATATGACATCATGGAAATTTCTATGGACAGCATTAAAAACGTGAAGCACTAAGCGTCTCTTTTTAATGATGTGTCAAATCATGAATGCCAACCCATAAGCATATGTACTTATAGACAGTAGTCTACTATCCTTCTTTCTCCTTTAATTTGGAACATGTGACATGTGACACATGTCAATTATCTTCACTTTTATTTGTCTTAGTTATTGAAATGTTGGCATTATATTTCAGAAAATATATGGAAGAGGTAGCTATCAACACATGATGTCAGCTTGTCTTAGTTTGCAGAAGATGATGTTTTGTGGATGAACATTCAGCAAAGTAACATAGTACCTATTTTTCTCTTACCGTGTTTTGTTGACATTTTAGTCTAATGCCTAATCCACAGGAAAAAAAGAGATTTCCCCCTTAATCAGGCCTGTGACAAAGATATTGCTTCCACCGGATCAATATACAGAAAGCTGACAATTTCAGACACATTGGCATAATCATCATTATATCATTTGCACAAATGACTCAGCCAAATATGCAGTCTGCTGTCAGACTAGAAGCTTCTCATGTTACCTTTTTTGGGAAAATGTAATGCTACAAAATCATCTTTTTGCTTAAATTATTGTTTTGTGCTGGATATTATTACCTTACCGGTATACTGCATATCTTCCTAGTAGAATATGGTAGGTGACAGCAAGTTACTTCTAGCAGGAAAAAGCTCACAGGCTGTCTAGAAAAAAATGCATGTGTTCAAATTGGAAAGGAAGCCTTAACCTGCCTCATTTGCAAAAAGTTTGTAAAGGCTAAGGCACCTGTCATGTATGCGTCTTGCAAGCATGAACGGTTCCACAGGGTATTTGGCTATTGCCTAATCTGATGGTTGTCAGATATCAGATTCCTAGATGCACATTCTTTAACAGTAACAGAGTCTGGTATTCAGGTTGACTTGAAGAACCTTTCAGGAACATGTGGCCACCCTGTTACTTGGGGTAGGATTTGGTTTTCTAGGCATCTTAGCAGTCACAGATCATGTTTCACGTGGTCAGAATGGCTTTATCTGGGTGGTATTCTGGCAAGGATCCATTAGTTAATATAATTACAATCTGTGCCATACTTCACACTGTATAGCCTATGAATCCACTCATTCTGGGAAATGGTGCCTGGCACTTCTCAGGCTTTGACTTCTGTAGCAGCTCCCACATAATATCATTGTCATGCTTTATAATTACAAGATAAAACTGGTGCAACTTGTCTAAATATTAAGGCAAAATGTGACAATTTGTTGGTTTATCAGCTTACTGACAATGAATGTTACTCAACACCAATAAGTAAGAAGGAATTTAAAGATGCTTTTTTGTTGGAATTCACGGGACTTAAGGTTATCCGCATAGATGGTTCTAAGAATAAATGTCATAAGTATGTAGTGTGACTTAACTGGTAAGGCATAGACTAGTAAGCTGAACAGGCTGCAGCAGTATTTATGAGGACCATATGAATATTTCATTTGAATCAAATAATTTCTGCCTAGCCTATTAAAAAATATCTAAGCATATCCTACCTTAGATGTATAGGTGCTCTAGTTTTTAGAAAGGCAATTGAAGTTCATAGGTTCATAGGTTCATAGGTTGGTACTAGGCTATCAGCCCTAGGGCCTATACAAGCCTAGCCATAACAATTCCCTGGCTATTTCTTCCCACATTATTTACTTTCCTGGACCCCTGTCTAGCAGGGCGAAGTCACAGAGGATTATGGATTTGCTGCTTATAGTAATTTCTTCTAATACTGACACAAATTTAACATGATCAGCTGGGAACACAGAACAGGTTCTGTAACATGTTGTAAGTTAGAAGCTTGTTCTGCCCTGATAAAATGAAGTTTTAAGAGCTCAATATTTGGGTCACTGGCTATCAGTCTCAGACCTCTCAACCAATCGGGGACAAATTTCTACTGAATCAGGGACAAGTCAAGAAAACATCAGGGACAATCAGGGACACTTTTAAAAAAGTAGTGCTATTAACTTGAAACATTGACAGAATCAGAGCATATCAATTAATACACCTTTTCTGAAGTAAAAGAAGTTTATAACTCTTACTTATTGTCATTAGTCATTAAGTGTAATTCACCACCATTCCTCCAAAAGTCACTAATTTTAGGAGGGATTCAGAGGGACAGAGTTAAACTTTCAGTCAAAATCAGGGACAGTTGAGAGGTACGATCAGTCTAGATGACATATGGACTTTACAAATATGGAGACTCCACTGTAGTTTTCACCAGGCCTAGAGGCATAGTACACATAAAACTCAAGTATGGAGGGAGTTCTTTCTATGCATTTCAACTATGTTTCTATAAACACACATACATAGTCATGTTCTAGATGCTGAAGCACCTCGAGATTCCTGGCACTGGAAAGAGCCACATTAATTTTGCTCAATTTAGGATTTGATTAATTTGCTAAGATGAGATGTCCATTGGATGAACTCTACCTAAAAAAGGTACCATGGGATAGTAACACTTTTTATCATTATGTGGAAATCATTGAATGAAAGATACTGGCCATTCTTTGCAAAGCAACTTAAATTATCAGTCATCTCATACCAGACAGATACACTCTGGATCCCTCTGGAATGGCATCCACTATCTAGGCAATTGTAAAAGCCGATTATGTTTTCTTTATATCTCTAGGCATCAGTCTTAGTGAAGGAAGGATTCTACTCAGAAGCAGAGTCTTACCTGCATCAGACACATGCATAGAAATTTCTAGCATGCCACTCTGCATGCCTCGCAGGGTTTTGATGCCAAATCATTCTCTCCCAAATTCACTATTACCATGTAATACTCATACTTGTCACAAGAAAGGGTCTTGAAGAAGCTTGTCATGTTTGTGGTCCTGGCAACAGAATGCAGCCTGGTGAGTAACAAATCTGCGTGGTTAACAATCTTGAATCACCAATCACTAGAACATTTTTGCAAGAAGCTAATTTACGAATGCTCCTTTAGGAACTGGTCATCTTCTGGAGTGCATGGAGTGGATGAGGTACTTCTGCTGATGCCTGTTCTTGTATGTTCTAAGAGGTTTGGGGGTGATTTTCTTAATGGAATCAGCTTGTAACATTTTTATACCATCTGCTTGAGAATGTTGTAATGCTTTAGGTGGGGGTGTAACTATGTGATGCTCACCATTTTCTACAAATCATGACAAGGACGCCTCCATATTAGATATGTTTTTGCCCATCTCAGAAATGGAAATTTCTGTGTTCTGTAGGAGTTCTTTATCAGCATAAGGTGGCTACTAAAATGCCTTAAGTTACTAAGGGTTAGGAGGACGGCTATGGAAGGGGAACTAGTCTGCTGTTCTCCATAATGCCCATTGCTTTGAATGGTAGTTTCCTAAGTATAAAAGGGATGGCTGAGATAGTACTAAACAGAATAGTGCAAGTGTTGCTAACATGGCAACATATATTGCACTAATGCTACTAGTGTAGCTAGCAGCAATTAGACCAGTGAATCACAGATAGCAGGAAGCTGATAAATGCATCTACACTGTCAAACTTTTTCTCAAGTAGTGAGCTAGGTGATTTGGGAATGCTAATTTAAGAGGAAGGAAGAAAAATGTTCTCTCTACCCACTATTTAACTACATGTACAGAATGCAACTCTACTTAGATCCAGTAGTGATCAGAGACTCAGAAATGGCAGCAATTACCCTAATTTCACCAAAATAACTTCTAAACTTTCCAAGATCATACCTAACATCTCCCCCAAAAGAGTGTTTACATTTTTATTTAAAATGCAGCTCATAATGCTCAAAATGAGTTGAAACTGATACTGACAGCTATGCTCAAAATCAGTTAAAACTGATATTGACAGCTAGGCTACTCTAAGTGCAACACAAAATGTCCTTCTCTGCAATAGATATGCTTGAAAAAAGTCATCAAACCCAGTACAGAACATCTCTCATGAGTGTGCAGTGGTGCATCTCAAGGCAGTCCAGCCAAAAAGACAGCAGTGGTATGTTGCTCAGCAAAATACATAGCAAATAATTGAATAAATAGCAAAACCAATCAGAAGCACCTCTTTACAGAGCCAAAAGTGCTTATAGACTGATAAATATCAGCAAGTAGCCTTCTCTCACCAGAATAATCATTATGTTTTCCAAGGTAGACTCGTGAGAGAGAAACATTTGGTTTAAAACTGCAACTGCTTCTGTATGTTAATTTTCAAGCTATCATACATGCACCTAAATATATCTGTGATTAGAAATTGTTAAACACAGCATCTTGCAAGTAGCCTGTAACTGATTTGTAGACAGTGAAATTTTATATTTATGTAAATATTTTATTAACTGTTGATGTTTTTTTTCTTTGTAGCTGTGCTAAATTAATACTCTGTCACCTACATATGTTATCAGTGGCAATTAATAATGAGGAACAGGCTCCCCATACAATGAGAAGCAGAGTTCAAGTGGAGAATTCAACTGCAACTTAGACAATTGGATGGGAAACTGGAAGTTCATCCCTGGTTTGGCACCTGTGTTTCTGATGCAAACAGGTGACCTGTAAATGGTTCATCTCACAGGCCCATGCTTATACTTATCAAGGGTATCAGAACTTGTCAGAGATTTGGGATCCATGGCTAGGCTTAAAAAGGCACTTCTGGTCGTTAGCCTAGTAAACACCTATGAACCTATGAACCTAGGAATTCTTATGCTGCCTAATACTTTTCAATACAAAATAACAGGAAAGCAATCAGTAAAGCTGATAAGGAGGAAACATACTTTACTTTAGCTGCAATGCTGACTGGTCCAGTATTGTCATCATTTCATTTCAGTGATTGTATACATTTTTTCTAAAGATGCCTTTTTATGTTTGGGTGTGCTTTGGTATAATTGTAAGTGATCAAATTACCTTATGCATTTCAAAATTATACCAAATTAACATCCATATCCATGGAATAAAGGAATAACGCCAGGACTACCACCCATGTGACCTGTTGTCAGTTAGTGTAATAGGTGCTGGAGTTTGTGCGGGGTAAAGAATGATGTAGAAGCTCCACCTCTTCACCTTTCACCTTTCCCAGAAGGGAGGATCTTGTTAGCATACTGTATTGAAGTTGGTGGGTGGAACCATCCACATATAAATAAAATAATTAACTGTAATAAACAGTAAACTAAACCTTTAACTTAGATTTATAGAACTGATCAGGTATTTCTTCTGGATTGCTTACTTTATCATTTCTCAAGTGTTTTAGCACAATTTCAGGTGAATATTAATTCCTCTGATGGATGTGGTCAAGTGTTACACTGAATACCCAGTTTTCAAAATAAATTTAATCTGTAATACATTCTCTGTTACAAATTGTTTTGAAATACTTTACAATATAATCCTGCTTTTTGTTATAATTTATTATCTGACCTTCATCAGCAGCCTTCTTCATCAACTAGTTTTGTTCTATACTTTTAACACATCTTTCAGCTTTGGGTTGGGGAGGTTTTCCATTTTTTATCATAGTGGAAAATCTTTCCTTAATGCATTTACCTCAAACTTTTCAAGATATTTATATTTTTGCTTTCTATTAAATCTTTCTAAATTAATTCCTATTTCCCTAGTTATCACAAAGTGCCATGTTTTTTGATGTGATATTCATTTTAGAATCTATCAGATATACAAATGTAGCAAAAAATTGCTTTTAACTAAGCTGTGAGGTATTAGTAAGTATTCCACATTTTGATGAATTAATTCCATATTAAGAGAGGTAACAGTACACATTTTAGAGATGTAATACTAAGGGCTATGAACATTGCACTATATTCAAATATATGCCTTGGATATACTCTATGTGTCCCAGAGTATGTCCCACTAAAGAAATGCATATCCCAATTTGACTGGAGTGACTACACGGTTATGTGCGAATGATATAGAGACAACATTAGTGACCTCTGTAACACTAGTGTGCATAGTACAAGTCCTTTATTCATACATATTGTGGACTGCCTTTCATTACCATGATCCATGATCATGAATTGTGGTAATAAAGTGATCACATATCAAATATAGTCTGAAATTCATAGACAGAAAATAAATAGCGAAGTACTAATCATTGTGCATAGCAGTTGTGCACAGAGTGGGGCAATGTGAGACAAGTATACAATGAAATCCTTGAATATTATGTTCTCAATGAATCACAGATACAGGGCCAAATTCCAAAGAGTCTCAATGTAAGTCTACTCTAATTCCAAAAGACTTGTTCTCAGTGTAAGTGACTAACTTCGCTGTAAGGCCTATCTATAAACAAGCTTACACTGGAGACCAGATTCCAAAAACCTGCTCCCAGGCTTCTCCCACTGAAAGTTGTCACTGACATTGACAGCAAGTATTTTGGAATCGGGTCCATAGTGTGCATACAGATTATTACTTAATAATTCATTTGATAGTCTCCTAGCTGTAGATGCAAGAGTATGGTCTGTATTTTATTATTATAGGCAAGCCATTTCGAAATGTGTGCAAAATCTAAAGCAATAGAAATGATGCACTAGTTCTATACAACTAGTAATGTGTTAATTTTTTGTTGTAGGTTTTACAAGAATCAGACAAAATATGAGTGGTAGATTTATTTATTTGTTGGTCTCTTTTGTTAGCATTGAACACAAGCAGTTTTTTGTAGACTTATTGCTCAGTACATATCAATTCAGTGTGTTGGTCTATTGTATGATAACCGTCTGCACAAGACAGTTCAAGTACTAGTCATTTCCATAGTAGACATGCTACAGGACTTCTGATTATTAACATTGTTCTTATTTTGTGTTTCTAACTGCTACTAATATTATCAGAAATTTGCAGTAGGTGGAAAAAAACATTTGGGCAATACACAAAGAGAGTATTGCTAGTTTGGACAACACATATTACAAGTATGTGCAAACACTGTCATTCATAGCTCTCAGATGTCCCTAATTTTGCCTCATATTTTTGTCTTGTACTTCATAAAGGGTTTGATTTTTATGGTATGTCACTGAGGATAAAGTCCTTCAAAAATATCAGGCATTAGAATTTCATACTTTGTATTCTTCAAAAAAATGCATGCTATAACATCACAAACGCTAAAGCCATTGTCAGCTACATCTCATATCAATCAGCATTAAAATATGATTTGAATAGCATAGGCATTTACTAACATATTGCTGTTGGTACCTGATATGCATATAAGTAACAGGTCTAATTTCTGTCTATGAAAGTAAATACCAGGCTGTGTGCATTTGTTAATTATGAAACAAGAGTGTGCTATCTATTCTTTTTAATATCCTATAGGTATGTACTTGTTAGAGACACACACATGCTGCAAAGCTGCTAGTTATTGCATATTCATTAGTATATTTCTGACTGCAGTGTTATAAATATATGGTGTGGACCACTTGAGTTGAGAATATGTCTCTATATTGGGCATGTTCTCTGTTTGAATGTTGTATATTATCTATAATATGATATGGAGTACCCACACTAAATTCAAAGAAGCCACAATAGAAACAAATATTTATTAAAAATGGAGAATAGAAGGATGAAGAGAAAAATGAAGGAAAATGGTTGATGGTCATATAAGGTTATCTTTTCCTGTGTATGTAGAAGAGTTGACAGTAATAAGTACCAAACAATTGTGTTATAGCATATTTAAAGCCTACTTTGCTTCTCATATTTTCCAACTTTACAGTTATAACGCTGCAGATAAATCCTGTAATAGCATAAGGAGTATGAGTTGCTATTTGACATATGACATATGTGGTACACTAGTGATAAAATATGCCAGTGGCACTAATAAATATATAGGAATTGCTAAGAAATATAGTCTTAAACTATATAATACCAATGCCAAAAACAAATTAGTAGCATTCATACCACTAAAATATGACTTTTTGAATTAAAAGAAAACTATAAGATTACTGATAAATGACAATACAAATGTAACGTTATATTCATTGTTATGGATACTTTCTGATTTAATCAACTTGTGGCATGGTTAACTGATGCATATAATGCTTAACATTTTTTTTTTTTTTTTTTTTTATGTATGTATGCATATATGTGTGTATGTATGTATGTGTGTATATATATATATGTGTGTGTATGTATATGTATATATATGTATGTATATATATATATATATATATATATATATATATATGTATAGGTAGACCATTACAATAAATTTGATACCTATGAATGCCACTCACACTATAAGGGAGATAGACAGCAAGCATATTATTTTTAAGATGCATAACCGTTATTGCTACACAAAAGATATATTAAAATAAAATATTTTCTTTTACAATTTAAACAAAGCCAAATAGTTAAGTATTAAATCTATGTATAGTTGTGTTGCCTTAGTGTTTTATAAAATATTAAAAATAGATAAAGACTGTATTTAAGTAATCTGTAAAGACAGATACATGTATATTTAAAAGATATATAAGATACTTTTCATTATAAAACTACCATATGGCGGGGCCGGGGGAGGATGCTGAAATGCAGACTTAGAGAGATCGCTTGAATGATTAGATCATTCAAGGATGAGATGTTTTTTCTCATGGAGGGGTTTGGTGGTTGTTTATCTTATATTGTTCTCAGTTATGATCTTGTAATTTACTTTTATTGGGTGTCTATAATCTATTGTAATACTGTTGGAAGAAGAAAGAACAAGTCATTCTCTTCATGTACACACATCTACACATTGTTACGAGTATATGAATATGGATAAAAGCAAAGCTAATATAAATCCAATTGCAAAATGTATATCTCTTAATGTAAATGGTTTAAATAATAGCTTCAAAGGGGAAGTCTTTATAGATATTTAAAGCTATGTGAGGCACAACTAGTATTTTTACAGGAAACACACCTTACACAGGAAGACATAAATAAAATAAACAATAAAAATTATACAATACTAGTAAGTTCCACCTATAATCAGAAGCGAAGGGGAGTAGCAATTTTGTGGAAAAACACTACTTTAATGCCTAAAATCATAAACACGTTCCATGACAACTCAGGAATGTTTTGTCTAGTGACAATATCTATCAATGAAATGATATATACATTAGTGAATATTTATTGCATACCAGGACTTGGTGTTAGAGTGGCCAAACAACACTTAGAAGACATTGTACAATATACCAAAGGCAATTTAATCATAGCTGGAGATTTCAATTGCATTATAAAAGAAACTGACACAAATACTAAAACTACACGTAAGAGATCACCTTTAACAAAGTTGTTATCTGAGTTTGTTGAAACTTTTAATATAGTTGACATAAATGAGTATGCTATCCCAGATTCACTGTTCTTTACACATTTTTCCCATAGACATAATACATACTCTAGAATAGATAGAGTGTACATAACAAAGGATTTAACCTCTAAATTAAATAAAGTCAAGACAATTTCATGTCCATTTTCGGGCCATAACACCATGACGTTTGAGATAGACTTATGTTTCAAGAGAAGGATATCAGTAACAAGAATACCATCTTACATAACAAATCTCAAAGATTTTAAGGAATTTTATATTAAAGAGACACAAACATTCCTAGATATCAATCTTACAAAAGATGTATCTGAAATATATATATGGGATGCATTGAAAGCATACCTATATGGAAGAGCGGTGGGATGGTATAAAAATAAACAAAAACAGTGGAATAAGGAATTAATGGAATTACAGTCAAAAGTAGATAATTTAAAGCTTGATATTCAAAATGGAAACACCAATTTAATAAAAGAACTAGAAGCTACTAATAAAAAATACTCAGAGACGCTACACCACAAAACAATGATCAACTTAGAAAAAATTAAACTATGTTACTATTCAATGAACCCTAAAAACCAACGAAGAATAGCAAATAGGACTGAAAAGATTATTAAAACAAATCAAATCAAGGAAATACATAATATAGAAACCAAAAAGAAAGTATCTGATTTAGAAGGAATACTAGAAGCTTTTAGGCTATTTTTTCATAAACTTAATAATCAAAATGAGAAAACAGAAACACATTCAGCATTGAAAGCTTTTCTTAAAAACAATGTTAAAGTTAGGTTATTAGAGGAGCAGGTACAACTAATAGATAAACAAATAACAATGACAGAACTTAAAGCTGAAGTAAATAAGCTAAAATTAAACAAAGCTCCAAGTATAGATAATATCACCCCAGAAATGTTTAAATTACTATCAAATGAGGCTTTGCTGTTGTTATTGAATGCCTTTACATCAGTTAAAAATGGTAAAGACGTTCCTCCTTCTTGGAAGTACACATTAATATCACCAATTCTGAAACAAAATAAAGATCCCAGTGAATGTTCATCATACAGACCCATTTCACTTCTTAATATAGATTATAAAATTTTTATGGCAATACATGCTGCTCGAATAAAACAATTACTACCACTTTTGATAGAGGAGGATCAAACAGGTTTTATAAAAGATAGGAACACTTATGACAACATTAAAATAATTCTTTCCTTAATTGATTATATAAATGTCACAAAAAACAAAATGAATGTTATTAGCTTAGACATAAATAGCGCATTTGATTCAGTGAACTGGGATTCTCTGTGGTTAGTTTTAGAAGAATATGGCTTCTCAAACAACTTCACTTTGTTAATAAAATCATTATATGAAAAATCATTGGCTTATATAAAACTGGGATCTTGTCTGTCTAAATCTATTAAAATAACTAAGGGCACAAAACAAGGCTTTCTCTGTTATTGTTTGCGCTAGTCATTGAACCCTTAGCAAATAATATATGTATGGATAAAAATATTGAAGGAATACAACTAGACAACAGCCTAGAGCTTAAAATTCAACTTTTTGCTGATGATATTTTAATTACCTTAAAAAATAATAATAGCAGTTTAAAAGCATTATGGGACTCAATTCAAAATTTTCAAAACTTTTCAAGTCTTAAATTTAATGAGAACAAAACAAATGTATTGCTTATAAATACTAATAAAAAAGATCTAAATAAAAAATACCATAAATATATCTCTACCGATAATATAATTAAATACTTGGGAATTATAATAACTAACAACCTAGATACTACAATTGAAACAAATTATAAAGAGACCTTAAATAATATTAAAAATCTAATACAAAGATGGAATAAATTCTTCTTTTCAATGGAAGAAAGGCTTTATATAATTAAAATGATCATATTTCCAAAAATTCTTTATGTCATACAAGCTTGTTCTTTGCCACCAGCTAAATCGCACCTAAAACAATTAAATGATTTAATGGTAAGATTCCTATGGTATCCAAAAATCCAAGGATAGCTATGAAGTATCATCTAGATGATTGGGATATAGGTGGCATAGGTTTACCAGACATAGAAATATATTTGCATTCATCCATTATTAAAACAATATCATTATGGCTAAATACAAAATATACATCAAAATGGAAGCTAGTTCATGAGAGAATCTGGTTAAAATCAGGATTTGTAGTAGCAAATAAGTATACAGATTTCATACCAAACAATTTTCTATGGCTGATGAAGGAATATATGATGATACATAAGAATAAAAATATAAGTTCCAAATACATTGCTTATACATTAAACATTTTCCAAAATCTTATTAATAGCAATCCTGATATTAAAGCATGGTCATTTCTTTTATATCCAGTAGCATACACACAAGGTAATATAATAACATTTAATATGGAAGTAGTCAACATGCTTAAAGAAAAGGGATTAATATATTGGCATCAATTGCTAAACTCTGGAAAACCTATGACAATAGACCAGATTAAACAGAAATTAAATATGGAAGATAGTTCGTGGTTACATGTACAAGAATTAAGACAGTATATATTAAGCAAACAAGAAACAATGCAACCATCAATAAGACAAAATGTTCCTAACCTTATAGAACATATAATATTACTAACAAATCAAGCCATTACTGGAAAGTGATACTTATCATCTATTTATAAAACAAAAAAATAAAAATGCATAACAATGACAAAATATGGAATTATTATAGATCAGTTAATGGACATGTGCCAAATGACAGAGATAAAAAACTAATTCTTCTCTCTCCAAAGCAGACATCACTTTCATTACATTGGAGACTTTTTACATGGCAGTTCATACACAGATCTTATGTAACCCCTCATAAAATGGAACTTATGTTTAAGAAAAATATTGGCTGCTGGAGATGTGATTTATCAATAAAAGCAGACTGGCAACATATCTTCTATGAATGCCATTTGATTAAACCATATTGGGATAAAATAAATTATTTTCTGCAAATGGTATTCAATGATAAATTCCAGATTTCCAAATTTATTATTTTATTTAATGCACCTGTACCCGACTGTGTGCCAAGAACAAAATATGTAATCTTATGGACTCTCCTAGCTATTGCAAGGAAGAACATTACATCAAACTGGAAATCCAAAGCTTCTCCAACTTTTAAGCAATTCATGAATATGGTGTCAGCAGTATCACAATTGGAAATGAACACTATTAAAGGAAGAACTGAAAGAACTACATCATTATACGTAGCATGGCAAAAAGTAACTGAAATACTGGAGAATAATGACTGCAGCAGATTATAATCAGGAAACAATTGTATAGAAAGTCAATTATATGTCAACAATAGACACCCTTGTAAATACTTTATTTTGGTTTTAATGTTTGATATCTGTTTAGAGGTTTTAGCCTACCTTTTTAAATAATTTGTAAATACTTCATTGTCATAAATAACCTGCATTCATGTTTTCTTGTTTTTGGAAATGAATAAAAATATTAAAAAAAAAAAATGCATGCTGATGCAAAACCTATTGTTCGATTAACACACTATGAAGTAGAACAATATTTAAAAATTGTATCCGATTTGGGCCTTTGTTCCCTATTATTTCTTGCATTGCCCATCATTCCTGAGTACAGAAGTTGAGAACAATGCATTTTCTACAATAAAAAAATTTTAACTACTTAAATGTTTGATATATGTGAAGTGGCTTGGAGTTTAAATAACTTAAGGATTTGGTTTCAATGAACACAAGGTTATTTTACACTTGATGTGTTTTATATTCTATGTATTTTTTATACATGGTGTTTAAAGATACCAAATTTGATTTATAACTCATTAAGATCTGAATTAATCTGGGCTTTGCTACAAAAAGCACCATAATTATACTTAAACTTTTTATTTGGTTCTAATGAAGTCCAAGGAAGGGACAAAAGTGCATAGCCTCTCATTTTTACCCTCTTTTATTACTTTATAAGTGGCTTCAGACTTAGTTTTTATGGGTCACCCTGGTAGTTTTGTACAGACTTTTGGTTATAGTATATATTTTTACAAAAGCCAAATAAAGCAACTTTGCTTTGAGAGACATACATTCATGTTGTATGAGAGGAGAAACATCAGATGTTCTTCATTTGATTACTGCTGCAGTAGCCTAAATTATAATGGTTATGTCCTGCTTGTCTCTTCTCCTCAGTTAAGAAAGATTTTATTCAAGGAGATTTCTGGTGCAAAGAAAGAAGACTCTTGGAAACTGGTTCTGGACCTTTCCTTACTGATCCAGCTATTAATAGTCCCAAAGTTCAAACCGCTGTCCCTTCACAACTTGTTATCCCATATTACCTATTTCAGTGTTCTGGAGACCTTAGATTCAAAGGTTAGATTTAAAATAGATTCAAATTTCAGGCATGTCTTACAGTTTTGTGTGTTTGGATCATTATCGATTCTCTGCCTTACCCTTCGGGATAGCTAATGCTTCAAAGATGTTGGAAACATGTCTAGCTCTTGTGATAGTGTATTGCAAACAGCAAGTTCTTCACATTTTGCCTTATATAACCAGATGCTTCTCTTTGCAGTGTCATTATCAAAGTGTCCAGAATCTCTCACTTGGATAAAGCCTCTCCTATATAGGCTGTGATTCATTCCAAGGAAATATTCAGAAGTCTTCTTTGACTCCTTCTCAAGGATTATTTTGCTGGCGTGTGTGCTGGATGCCTTAGTTCAAAGAGTTTTTCTTCCACATGAAAAAATAGATTTGTATTTATATCTATTCCCGAGGTTTTCCATTCAGATGTCCATCTCGGCAATGAATTCCTCAAGATTTGGGTCTCATGACATCAGTAATATTTATGATATCTCTTGCAAGACTCTACATTAGAAAGCTACAATGGTAGCTGTAACCTTTATTATCCCATGCCCAATATCTCTTGGCCTTTCAAATTCCAGTTGTAGGATTTGTGGAAAGAAAGATTATGTGGTGGAGGCATCACATCTCTTAGAATCCAGGCCGCCCCTGCTCCCCTCCTACTCCAGTACAGTGTGTCAAAGCAGACTCCCCAGACTTTGCTTGGGGATCAATGTCTGTGTAGATAAAAGTGCAGGGTCTTAGGAAAAAAAAGACACTCCAAAACACATCAGCATAAAAGATATGTTAGAATCACTGTGTTTTCGACACATGCAGAAAAGCAGAAGACAGTCTGATGAAGAAGATTTGGGAAAGACAGGAAGAAGGTAAAAGGAAAAGAGGAGTTCCAGCAAAGAGGTGGATGGATTGTGTGAGAGAAAATTTGCAACAGTCAGACATGAGTGTCGAAGAAGGCAGGAGTGTGGCATTGAATCTAGAGAGATGGCAACAGTTAACACAATACCCCAACCCCATGTAGAAAATGGGAAAAAAGGGGGGCTTATGTTGCTGATGATGATAAAAGGAATCGTACATTCTGTCAGAACAAAATCTTGTGGCAGACAAGCTGAGCAGGGCCAAGACAGACCCTCATGAATGGAAGTTGAATAACAGGGTCTTCAAAGATTTGCTTCACTTCAAATAGATCTTTTTTGCTCCATCTCAAAGCAATTAGTTAGCAGAATTTTAAAGAGTTTAAATGCCAACTGAAGCAACACCTGATAGATATAAGTCACTGCACCTGCACCTCCCCCATTTAAACTGGTGCTAATTTAGCTATATAAATTTGTGTCATAACTGTGCCGCACAAAACTTAATGTATTCTTATTAGAACTATAGCCTCATCTCATCTCTATTATCTTTCTCGCTCCATCACTCCTCTTTCATTTCTTTCGGCTTCTCTAACTCTTTATCTTATGTAACTTTGTCCCAAATTTTGAACAAGTCATTATAGTAACAAATATTCTTACACACAGCCTGACAATCAATGATCACTGATTTTATTGCAATGCATATACCTCCATATATTTAGAGAAACAAATTTATTCTTATGCAGCCCATGTAACTTTTATTGCTAATCCAAACTGTTTGCAAATGATGTACTGGATGTCAAGCATGTCTGGATAATGAAACTGCTGCTCATAAATTAAACTGACTAAATGATGAAACAATACAAATGCTGTGCATGGTGTCTGTAAAATGGAACTTTTCTAACCTGGCATCTGCTAAAAAGGGCACTGCTCAATCTGACTTCCCAGTAAAGAAATGCCAATAAATAAATAAATAAAATAACGCTTTGCTCCCTAACCCCATGCAAGAAGGCCCGGAAGACAGATACATTTCCTTTTCCTTGGACAGGCATGTTACTGTATGCTTTTGCACCCTTTCCAGTAACATTCTGGGCACTTCTGAAGATTCAGAAAGACTCCACTAAAATTACTGTGGTGACCTTCATCTGCCCCATGGTTCTTTTTTTCTTCTGCAAATGGCCAAGGGCAATTATCACATTCTTCCTCACAGAATGGATTTGCTCACACAAGACCTAGGGTGCTTGATACATGCCAACCCCAAACAACTACAACTGGCTGCCTATATGATAGGATCTTAATACCTTTTAGGCACCTTTTATTCTCTGGATGTGCAACAGGTATTAACAAAGGCAAGAATGCCTGCTACTAGAAAGCCACATATTAGCAAATAAGGTTTTATAGATGACGCCAGCAAAAGAACCATCACCAATTTGAGACTAGCGTTTCTCTGGTCTTATATTATTTGTGTTAGTTACTATCCTATGGCCTGTCTTACATTTTGATCAAGGTTCCTTTGTTGGCCATTTCAGCAATTCTACCCATGATCTCCCTCTTTAAATGTAACCTCATGTGAAAATTTTTTTGAAAGAGGTGTTGCACAACAAGTCTCCTAGAAAGCAGGTAGCTCTTCCTTCAGATCTTAACATTGTGTAAAAAAATACCTTTTGCTCCATTTCTAATACCACCTCAGATCTCCCCTGAAAAGAGGCTACTATCCTAGTGGGACTAACCTGGTCAACAAAGGATAAATAAACAAAAACAAATAAATAAAATTTGAACCAGCTTATCTGGCTGACTTTAGGTTCTTGTCATGGAAAACAGTGTTATCTCATTGTTCTGACCTCTGCAGGAAGAGTATCTGAGTTGCAGGCTCTGATGGTGAGTCTACTCTCTCTCATTTTCAACAAAGACAGGGTTTCTTTGAGAATTAATCTTTCTTTTAGCCTAAAGTGGTATCTGACTTTACTTTAAGCCAAGCTATCACTCTCTGTTTTCTTTCCAGAACTTAAAAATGAGGGGGAAAGATTACTTCATACCCTGGATATCCACAGACAACTGAGGTTCTATCTTGACAGAACAAATTCTTTCAGAAATAATGATCAGTTGTTCATTTATCATAAAAGTAAGAAGAAAGGGCAACTAGTGTCAAAACAAATTATTTTAAAATGAATGTCTCATGCTATTACTTTTGTTACTGCCACCATAACATAACTATTCCGGGCAGGTTCAGGGCTCATTCTACCAAAGCCTTAGATTTTTGTGGGGCTTTTTGAAAAGGGTTGGATTCTAGAAGTATTATAGGCATAGCCGGCCTTAGGCATAGGTCAACTAGGCGGTCGCCTAGGGCGCCGCTCTAGCAGGGGCGCTTTTTCAGTGTTTATTTAATGCAGGTAGACCAAGATAGGGGCACTGGGTGGTGTGGTGGGGGGTGTCGTGGAGACCTTTTGCCTAGGGCACCAGTTGACCTAAGGCCACTCCTGATTATAGGAGAAGTAACGTGATCCTGTGTACATACTTTTACAAGCACTAAAAACTAGTTTCTTTTATTCTCCAAGTCTAACTAAGACAGGCGTTACTATGGCCTTCTGGACCCTCATCCTTCCTCCTTCTAGTCAATTTAAGTTATGATAGTCTACCCATATAGCTTAGGCTCCTGCAGCAGTGATGAACATAGTAGAGTTGTATAAGTAAGCTTACCATAACAGTAGATGTTTGAATGATCACTGTTACAGTAGACACTCCCTCCCTCTGTTCCCCTTGCTTGTTTGTATGTTTAATTTATGCCAGAGTGTGGATCATTTCCTAGTAATATCCTTCAGATCACTTTAACCTCCCTCTTTCTTTTGGCATGAAGGGATTGGCACACAAACTCAGCTTGAACTAACAGTTTAGGGACCTGGAAGGTGCCTTGACTCCTTAGAAGCTTACCATCTGTTATGTCCTTAGCAGAACATAAGCCTTATAGGTTAGGTTATTACAACAGTGATCATTTGAACATCTACTGTTATGGTAAATTTACTTCCACAATTGTACTTTTCTTATGGATGTGTCAAAATAATAGTTAAACAAATAGTATTTAGAATATAAACTGCTATAACAAAGCAACCAGGCAGTCCACAAACAGTTAAAAAAGGTAAAAAAGCTGTTTTTATTGCAGGTATAAAATGATGAGCACTTTTGCTAAGTAGCTTCTTCAGATCAAAACACATTTCAAATAATCCCAACTGCTTAAATAAAATTTCAAATATTCTAAACCAATCACAAAGATGATCTAGTTAATTGATTCATACTTAAAGCAACAACAGACTAAAACATATACATATAAGAAATAAGATTTCCTTACGTCTGAAAACAAAATTCCAGACCTTACCAAAATACAGTGACATATATACTTATAAAAAGCACAAATAAATATACATACATACATAAAAATGCATACAAATTCATATAAGCTCATATTACTTAATATTTCTACGCTTTCTCAATAAGGGTTTAATTGAGGCCCTTTCGTTAAGCCCACTACCTCTGTCTGCTCTAAGAATGATTATCCAGTTGTTTTCCCTATACTCTGTATGATTCCTGATGTCACCTTCACGAGCACTTGGGACAATAACCTCTAGTGCTCTGAAGGTGAAAAAATGTGTATCTCCACATCGAGTCCCATGCTTGGCCAGGGCATTGTGATCAGAATTTTTTCTGATATGATAGACATGTTCCCTGATCCTATCCCTGAATGTTCTGTTTGTTTTGCCAACATAAAAAGATTGGCAAACTTGGCATTCAGCTAAATATACTAAGTTCGAAGTTTTGCATGTGGCATCAGCACATAATATAAATTCCTTGTGGAGATCAGGATGAAGAAACCTGTTTGAGGTGTTGATGTAGCTACAAAACTTACAACTCCCACAGGGATACATAGGGCCTCTGTTGTTGCTAATACTTTCCTTTGTATTGTGCTAAGAGGTAGTGGGCTTAACAAAAGGGCCTCAGTTAAACCCTTACTGAGAAAGCGTAGAAATATTAAGTAATATGAGCTTATATGAATTTGTATACATTTTTATGTATGTATGTATATTTATTTGTGCTTTTTATAAGTATATATGTCACTGTATTTTGGTAAGGTCTGGAATTTTGTTTTCAGATGTAAGGAAATCTTATTTCTTATATGTAAATGTTTTAGTCTGTTGTTGCTTTAAGTATGAATCAATTAACTAGATCATCTTTGTGATTGGTTTAGAATATTTGAAATTTTATTTAAGTAGTTGGGATTATTTGAAATGTGTTTTGATCTGAAGAAGCTACTTAGCGAAAGCGCTCATCATTTTATACCTGCAATAAAAACAGCTTTTTTAACTGTTTGTGGACTGTCTGGTTGCTTCGTTATAGCAGTTTATATTCTAAATACTTTTTATTACCTTGTATGACGGAGCATTTATCTGGTGGGTTGTTTGCAGTTATCTACAGAATAGTTAAACAAAGTTGTAGCACGTAAAAATGTGCACAGAAACAAAGATTCAGCAATACATTTTTCATTTAAAAAAGGCTTGAAATAAATAAAGTAAATCAAACATTCATGTGAATCAAAGATATAGGTTCATTGTTCAGTAATTGGCAACCAATTTCAACACTTGTATATATCCTAGCCATGCACCATATGATAAATCCATGGGGTCAACTTAAATGAATATATCCTATCAGTGGCTAAGTTGTTTTATCATTTCATGTAAATAAGAAGTTTTTCTTTTTTTTTTTTACGTTAGGAAATCCATTCAATAGTGGATGTATCTGTACAATAAGTCCTTTCTAAGCTACAATGTAAGTTAAGCATTTTGGCATGAGTGCTCCAAGCATTACCAATGTTTTGTAGAGGGAGAAGATCTAATAAAACAATGTCCTTTATATATCAAAATGCAAGACATTTATCTGGACATAGTAGTCTGTATGAGTCCTTATGAGACAAAAAAATATGGAAGACTTTTAAATATACCTGCATAGCTAACAGCACCAAACTCCTTGTTTCTTTAGGTTAGGTAAACTTGGTAAGATATGAACCAAAGAGTTCCATTCTGCTATCTGTCTAATAAATGTACTGCAAATGTACAAACTGCAAAAAGTCACACAGGAAGCCTTTTTCTCTGTTGAAACTTGGTTATCCAATGCCCAATTCATACTCAACCCAAACAAAACTAACCTACTCATCTTCCAACCAACCAAACATACTAAAAAAACCTCTCACTTTAACATCACAGCAAAATACACCACCACTATATACCCAACTGAACACACCAAATTGCCAGGAGTGGAAATAGACAATAAACTGAAATTTGACATTCACATATCCATGACCATAAAAAAGTCCACAAAAAAACTAGGAGCGTTATACAGAAATAAGTAACTTCTCACCAAAGCAGCAAAGATTTCAATAGCAAATTCCCACCTTATCTCCACCCTACTTTATGCCTCTCCAATATATACCAACCTAAGGCAATGCGATCTAAACAAGCTAGAGACCTGCTACAACAAAATTGCCAAATTCGCCACAGGGGCATCCTACCATTGTCACACTGTCTCTCACTTGCTGAACTAGGCTGGCTTGAACTCCCTCACCTCCTTCAATGTTATCAACTCTCACTCGCCCACAAACTAGTAAACCATCCACTAAATGTCCCATCCCTCCAGAATCTACTCCAACCCTATCGCACCACCAGACCACTAAGATCCAGCAACAAAAATTCACTTTCAGATCACTAAAGCCAATAACTCTGCTGGTGAAGCACTATTCTCTTGCACCATAGCCAAATTATGGAATTCCCTCCCACCCACAATTACCTCCATACCATCATGCACCCACTTCAAAACTTTACTAAAAGCGCACCTAAAAACATGCTGGCTATACCCTTGCAATTCCCACTCGAATATCACCCACCCCATCCAACCACTACCTTTCTTTCCACTCCACTAACTACCTTGATTATAGCAAGCTCAGATGCTCATAAGCCTAGTACTTATTATACAGCAGGAACTTTATATTGTAACATTTGTTAATGTCTGTTATGTACTTCACAGATAAAGATTCTAGTTGTCTACTGATGTACTATGTTCTTCATCTGTAAATATGTTGTAAGTAATTGCTATGTAAATTGTTAATCGCTATGTAATCCTATTAACTACTGTCTGTTTATTTTAACTGTGGAGCTTTTCTCCATGGGACTCCGCTGAAAATGGACCTACGTCCAGTCGGACACTCCCGGTCAACAAATATAAATAAATAAATAAATAATGAGGAGTATGGGGGGAGAAGATCTCTTTGGGTCATCAATGTATGAGTATGTGGGAGCAAACATCTCTTTGGGTCATCACTTTTTGAGTATGTGGGTCAAAGGTATCTTTGGGTCATCAGTCTATACCTTTGACAATGAATTAGCCAGTGGAAACATGTTACTGCAACTGATACACTTGAAAGGTATATATATGAAAGTTGGAAAGCAATTAGGAGTAGCCTCTATACATGTTTTTTAACTCATTTATGACAATACTCTAATTTTTACATTTCTTTTTCTTTTAGCTTGTTATTCATTATGTAGAATAAATAAAGGCATACTGAAAATTATAGTTAAGCACTTAGATATAGCTCATTATTACTGGAATTAAACTTTTGCACTTGTAGGATGACGGAGATGATCAGTGATGAAAGTCAAAAGTCAGCATAACATTGAAGATACAGTTTTATTTGTTTCATACATTTTATTGCAGAACACAGTATTAATTAATCTGTTTATTACTATGTAAATATTAAGTACATAAATGGACTTGTGAAAATTAAACAGTTGTAGTTCATACATTTTTTTTACTTTTGTTTCATTCAATAAAAATGCAAGCAACACACACACACACACACACACACACACACACACACACACACACACACACACACACACACACACACATATTAATTTATTTTATCTTTAAGCATATATTTATACTGTAGTAGTTTTTGTACATTTAAAGCTATTATTGTATTCGACAGGATGCATTCCCTAGATATGTAGGTTTCAAGAAGACAGGCTAGAGAAGGCTACACATGAAGATTTATAAAAATAATTTTCAAGTAACAACTCTGTGCACTTTCAGAGTGCACATCCTTTGTGGTTGAAAATAAATGTTATGAGTGCACCAATGAGGGGATTTATATTTATATTTATATACAAGCATATGTATTTATGATTTCTCCAAAGGAAATTAAAAATAAATGAATTGGAAGAAAATATCCAGAAACATTAGTACGTGAAGTGATAAGACTAAGTCCAAAACTCAGAAATGAGCAATATGGAATTAGAACAGGGTATGAGTGCAGACATAAAATCAAAACCACAACATTTACCAAGAATGGTTTTGAATTATAATGTAGACAGACAGGAAATAAAGCAAACAATTCTTATTAAGAATTGGTGAAGGGTAAAAGTAAATCTAGCTGTATAGTAGTGATTGCTGAGTCCCTAGACTTTTCTCATAGCAGAGAAAGGAATTTCAATAAATATTTTGAAGGTGAACATAAACCATTAAAATCAATAAGAAGAGAGGAACATTTAGTTGTAGCATGTACAAAATGTGTAAATGTATGTTCAATAGTCTTTATTGTATTGATGAGTATACTGATAAAAGGTATGGTAATAGTGAACTTAGTAATAGTGATTCTACCTTTGTGATGTTGGCAGCAAAATGAGAAACCTCTTTGGATATGCTCAGGAATGCAGAAGGCAGAGGAAGCATAGTTATGTGACTCATAACCTATTTGTTCATTTTGCTATTTTAAGATACTGTCCCTGCCGTAAAAATTAATTGAAAAAGTTGATAAATTGAGGGTAGTGTCTCCACCAGCAATATTGACTTGGTCCTAATGAGGAAATATTATTCCAGTTTGGTTTGGCATGAGCAAGATAGTAGCCACTTTCAGCTTGATAACACAATTGTAAACACTGGTATAACTTAATAAATGTATCAGTACAAATAGTGGTGAAAGTACTTACATGAAACGGGTCTACTTGATAAGAACAAAATCTCACATGATTGAAGATGATATCACTGAGGCAAAAACAACGAATCTTCACTTTGACGATTCCTCATAATACTGAGAACTTATCAAGGGAAAGTCACCAGCTGGCCAACAGGCACAAGAAACCACACAGAATCAATTTGGACCCACACAAGTAGGGGGCTTCAACCCCCACAACCCCCTAACTAATTATACCAACTCCAAGATCACACTATAGTGAGGAAAAGGGCAATCTCCCATATGTTGGCCAAACAGTTACTTTCCCTGGGTAAATTCTCAGTATTAAGAGGAGTCATTGAAATGAAGATTCACTGATTTAGTCTTTGTGTTATCGTCTTCGATCAGGTGGGATTCTGATCTTATTATACAGACCCCATGAAATACCTTTTGTTTAACTTTATCAAATACTCTCTTCATAATAATTAGTATTTCACTACATATACTTATCTTAATATCATTTGATCTTGCTTCCAACATAGTATGTATATAATTTACTACAGTTGACTTGAAAGATTACATTCTTTGTAGCTTGTGAAATAGCTTTGGATAAACATGAAACAGCTGCTTGATATCTATTTATACCCGGTAACATATTGTGGATGACTCATCCATGTCCCTATCACTAACACCTCAGAGGGGTTTTTAAGATTATTAAAAGATAAAACAATGTAAACCCATTAACATCAACTTCTGAAGAAACTGCACTATTAGTAATGTCATTTTCTTAGCATAAGTACTAATAAATCAGTTGTAAATGGAAAAAACATGCCATCCCAAGCGTTATCCTTTTTTTAAAGGAGAACATTTAGTGTAGACTCTGGGTCATCTGTAAATCCTTGTTTGATTTTTGCAGACTGAGGATAGCTTCCCTAGCAATGATCTGAGTATGAGAAGTCTGAGGCAGAGGATTAATATATATGACACTAACAAAAATGTAGTTAGAGTAGTTAGAGTATCCCTAAGTATGTTAATATCATATCTCAGACCAAAAAATGGTATCAACCAGTTCACAGTCATCAGAACATGTTTGCACATTCATAACTTCAAACTATTTTGCATGCAATACATATTTACAGGTAGATGAAAATAATTATTTTTGAACTACTTGTGTTACTGACAAACAGGTCATTTATGAAAAAAACTGATTGACATACCTTCTAAACTGATTATCACTGGATTCCATATTTCCCCTAAGAAGATTGTGAGGCAAGTATGTTCTAAGAAGCTAGAAAAACTCGGTACTGATTAACAAAATAAACCAAACCCTATTGTGATAACTTATCGAAAGAAAAAAAAGATAAATAGTGAGATTATGCAAAGGGCAATAAGATTTAGACTTTTAAAACAATGAATGGATTAAGTCCAACATGCATCAATAACTGTTTCCTTTATGCATTTCCCCTTGCTTGTCTGCTCACCATCAGCCTTCCTCCCATGAGCAGTGTCTATCTGTTACATAACCATGGCCATTGACTCAGGTAAAAGTCAGACAGAGAAAGCTGTCATGCAAGTAGTAATGCGTGTTACTTACCCCAGTCTACCACAGACTAGCAGCTGTTTCTGTAGCTTAGTGCCCACCAAATGGCATGTAGTTCCATGCCACAGATTCCACAGACCATTCAGACCAGTATCCCAATGGCCCATAGGAAAGATTTGTAATCAGAATCAGATTTCACCAAAACAGAATTGATATAAAACATAGACTTTGAAATCCTACTTAGTCTCATTATTATGATTGATAATTGTCCTTAGTCTGTCAGCAAAATGCCTTCAAACACTAGCTTATTGATAAGCAGAGCATTAAAAAAAATGGTAAATATAAACCCATCCTTTCTTAAGGACACTATAGCGGTACTAGAAGTGACTTATTTGATGGATTGGCAAATACTTTTGTGCCTGTAACTTATTCTATGCTACTTCATGACAAAGGTATAAGATCCATACCTAAGGTACTTAGTGAAGGGTCACAGCTGTTTTTACAACCATTTATTTATTTTCTTGTCTGCCATATTTACTGGTAGGTTAGTGCCATCAAAAAGAAGAAACATCAGAGGGGTGTCTTTTGCCCCCTCATATGTGATATCTTCATGTTAGTTTTTCATGATGTGCATTTTATACCAAAATAAAAAATATATATAGTATTAAATGGCATTTTATATATTATGAAGCACAAAAAAGCAGAACTTTCACAGTTTTGTGCAAACTGAATTCAACTTCATTTGGTATTACATTGTCATTTTACATATATATATATATATATATATATATATATATATATATATATATATATATATATATATTGGGAGAAATAGGTAGGTAGACAGATAGATAGATAGATAGATAGATAGATAGATAGATAGATAGATAGATAGATAGATATGATCTTGACATATTTTTGGATGCAGAAACAGTTAGTTATGGTACTGAAAGAGGATATAACAGATCATCACTAGGGGAAGCTTGGAGAAGGGTTGAAAATAATTATTCACTTTAGAAACATATCTACAGAGTGAATTCAAATAGAAGAGTGGATGAAGAAACTAAGGCTGGGGTTTTGTATTTTTACTTTGTTACATTTTATGTTTAGCAACCTTAATTATTAAAAAAAAAAAGAATATTTTACATATAGGCATCATTTGAAAACAGTGCTTCAAGGTTTTATCTTATTCTCTTGTAAAACAATCCTTAGTTTTTGGGGAAGTGGTGACTTTCAAAACATTTCCACAGTGTCTTATATCAGTAGGCAGGGGTAGTGTATTGTGTGCATAACTTATGTTTGTTATTCAGTCCATAGAGTTGACATGGTCATTCCAAATAGAGGATATTTTAACATTAGTACTTTTTTACATATGCTAGTACATGGACATTTTTAATTCCTCTGCAAAAAATACATGTAACACAAACATCTTGAATGGTTAAACTAAGAATATAGGTACACTTTCTAGAACTTTAAATAAGAAATTCCATGAATTATTTTGCTGTACATTCAGAGGAATGTAACAAAAGTGATGATGGTACATTCAAATGATTACTTAATGCTTCTTAAAGGAGGTGGCAAGAAATATGGTTTGATTAAGTAAAAAATAAAGATAAGTTTCTTGTCCAACACTTTATATTCTAAATAGCTAAATTTTGACTTGGAGTTTTAGTATTTGATTTATTAATCATGTCCCACTGAACATCTACAGCTTATATTTTGAAATTGAACTTGAACTTTTACGCCTTATTTGAAATTCTCAGTGTTCAACTGGATGGCCTTCGTTCAGTACATTTTAAATGAGTAACTGTTTTGTAATATTCCTATATTATATTATATCTGACGCTTTTCTGGGAAGAATGTTCGCTGGCAAGTAAGACAAGTTGTTTGACACAAACAGTAGTTTGGGAGCAAGTCTTGCAGGTTTAAACAATGTGCTGTTAAATCTAAACCATGCAGCATCCTTAAGTTTGATTCCCATGGTCTTCCTTTACCTACTGTATGACTGTGAGCAAATTGTTAATACCTAATTATCCTGATAAAGGGCAATTGATGCTCAGTGCACTTAGATGGTTTGTGGTACATTTCTTAAAGAATAATGAAACTTTACTAAATCTCATGTACTCCACTTTAAAGAGTTTGCTGCCCTGCCCCCAAGAATCAGAAACATAAAACATGAACTTCATCAAGATTGCTGCAGATAATTTAAATTAGGAAGTTACCAGAACATATATTTCCTTGAATCTTGCTATTCCAGATCTCTTAAGAGATTTTCCCTGTAGTCTGTTTGAAGCTGTTAAGGGATAGGTATAGAAAGTAGTTTGGATGAGTCCCTATTATTTTAGTGAATGCAATGAATTGTGAACGCTGTTTAGTCAAATGTCATTATGCAAAATGGCAAAATACTGAAAGCACAGAACAGTGATTTTTTTCCTAGGGAAAAAAAAAATCACCGGGCTGTTTTTGGGACTTTGCCATTTCACCCACTGTGGTGCAATCTCAGAGTTGGCATATTTATGTAGGGGGGTGTAGGGGGGACAGCCCCCCACATTGTGGGGTGTGAGGGGCTAAGCCCCCCACTTTATTTTGTGTTTTGATTTTTTTTTAACAGATCAGTGATTTTTTTTCCCTGGGAAAAAGACATTTTGGGTTTTTGGGGATTGTGGGTCGACTATGTAGCGTTCACAATTCATTATGTTCACTTATATAATATAGACCCGTGTGGATGATTAATTATATGTTGATAATTGCCTGACTAATGACCACATGTCCATCACTAGCTGTCAGATGGATGTTTTACATCATTTAGCTCCTAATAATCCCAATTTGCTTCACCTTATACTATAGACACAGCAACAAGCAGGAGTAGACTCATATGTGGCTGACTAAGTTTGCGGACGACTGCAAACTGGGTGCTATAATAGAGTCTCCAGCCAACATGGAGATCCTCCAGAAGGGCCTAAATGAGACTGATGCATGGTGTCAAAGCCATGGTCTTAAGCTAAATGCAAAATAATGCCTAGTAATCCCCTTTGGAAAAAACAGAGTACCCGCAAACTACAACATAGGAGGTAATCCCCTGAAATCTGAAGAAGAAATAAGGAATCTAGGGACCCAAGTAGATAGTCAGCTTTCTTTTGATAACCATGTTGCCAAAGTGGTTAGAAAATCCTTCTATGTGACCCATCTGATCACAAAAGGGTTTGCATCAAGATCTAAGGATGCAATGGTGCCCCTCTACTCTTCCCTCATCAGACCCATTATTGAGTACAATGCACCAATTGCAATGTACCTGGCTAGACATCTCAAGCAGCTGGAGAGACCACAAAGGTACCTAACCAAGAGGATTACTGGCCTCAAACAGTTGCCCTATGCAGCACGATTGAAAAAGCTAAGACTGTTCTCTGTTGCATACCGCTTTCTCAGAGGCGATCTCTGTCTAATGTACAGAGCCATGTCCAACCCAGAATGGTTGAACATGCTCCATCTTAGCAAAACCAAATCTACTCGAGCTAAACGCTCAAGGGATATAAACCTCAACACAACAATGAATAGAACATGCTGGAGGGATAGATTCCCTTCGCAGAGACTTCCCTTACTATGGAACAGGGTCCCAATGTACATAAGACAGAGCCCCTCACTATCACTCTTCAAGAGGAACCTTGATGAGAGGATGGGTAACAGAAAGTTCACACCAGGGAAAACACCAACAGCACTACTAGATAGGGGCCAAGGGTACTAGCTGCTAGTACAAGGGTCTAGGGAACTACTAAAGGGGTGGTGAATACCGCACAACATGGCTGGGCTAATATATATGCCTTTGGGCAGACAGCCCAGTACCAACCTATGAACCTATGAACCTATGTGCAGTCAGGCACAAAGGTATATATTTCATCTTAAAGCTGATATACTTTCTTGAGGACCTTGATAGCATGTGTATTTTAATATTTTTCATATGCGTCACCAGGTGTCTTTAGTAATTTGGCATCACTTCTACAATGTGACTACATGCATGATTTAAGTATTTCTGCATTATTGTGTGATTTCAAATACTGTATTTTTGTCTGATATATCTATGCCTTACTGCAACCTGTGTGATATTTATTTATTTATTTAATCTATTAACAGAGAGAAGTCTCAATACGAAATGTAATATTATGTTTTTTTTTGCTATTGGTGTATGTCATTATTTAGATGTAATTGTGGATATATCTTTAAGATTTTAATTGGTGTCATTCAACAGTTAAATTCCCATGCACTTTATTGGCTGTGGATAAGTGTCTTATGGGTATTTAAACAAAGTATATGATAGGATCGGATCGGATAGGATAGGATAGGATAGAATAGGATAGAATAGAATAGGATAGAATAGGGTAGGATAGGGTGGAGCAGTGGTACAGCTGTTAATGTTGTCACTTCACAGCAAGAGGTTCTCTGGTTAGATTCCTGGCTGGGGTGCCTTCTATGCACATATCCTCCTTGCATTTGTGTGGGTTTCCTCCCACATTCCAAAAACATGCATCTGGAGTGCTTCTCCCCTGGACTCTGCTGAAAATAGGCTTTGACCTAATCAGACTTTCCCAGTCAACAAATATTAAATAAATAAATAAATAAGGAATTCTTATTCTGATGAAGCCTTGTATTTTAAATGGGCAAAAGTGCTTAGTAATTCTTCTTGGATAAATGGACAGCTTTGTGGTGTTGTATTGTGGGTGAATTGTCTTAGCTTCACAAATCAGATTGTTTGACAGATTCATGATACAGCACAGCTGACTGGACAATAAGAGAATGTGAGAGTTCCAAACATGCCCCACTGTATGATCCAAGTTACAGACCTGTATCTGGGTTGCACTGGATCAGGGGGTGATCAGTTGAGATTCATAAAGCCATGATTCAGTGAATAGCCGGAAGATGAATTTACATATTTATTGTGAGTGCAACTGACTGTGACAGATGAACTACTGATGCACTGTTGATAATCTGTAAATTGAACAGTTTAAGGGGAAAAACATGTATACATGTATACACCTACACACATACATGTTTATAGCACATATGACAAGTTGCTGCATTTTGATGTGAATGGTGCAGTGGTGCAGCTGTTGAATTGTCACCTTACAGCAAGAGGTTTTCCTGTTTGATTCTCGGCTGGAATGCCTTCTGTGTGGAGTCTGCATGTCCTCCCTGTGTCCGTGTAGGTTTCCTCCGCGTGCTCCGGCTTCCTCCCATGTTACAAAGGCATGCATCTGGAGTGGTTCTCCCTGGGGCTTAACTGAAAATTGGCTTTGTTTCAAGTCATATATTCCCAGTAAACAAATATTAAATAACTAAATAAATACATTTTGTAAACTACATGACCAATGTCAAAAGAAGCTTTGGTAAGCTACCTTTCATTGTCTACCACTTTAGCATATGCATCTAATCAAAAAGTTTATTTACTCAAAATCCTGAAATAAATAAAGAGAGGAAAAACATACTGATGCCCTTTATTTTTTATTTTCTTTTAATGTTTCATTTTTATTTTATTTTATTCTTTTGCGGTACATTAATCAGCTTCCCAAATCTAAATGGATTAACCTGTCCAATTAAAAGATGTTTTTCTAGATTTAGCAAGTGTTCACCACATGTTGCATTATTAAAGCACACTCAGCTGTCAGAATATTACAAACAGAATAAAACTGGCGATGCTTTACTTCCTCCACAGTCTTCAAAACTGCCAAAAAAAGAGGTGTAGCTATTTTACTTAGCTCTCAAAACTGACTGTATATGTTAGATTCCTTAACAGATTTGCCAAGAGCTTTGACAACTATAAAAGCTATGTATGAAAAATGTACATTCACCTTAGCCAGCTGATATTTACTGCCAGCCCTAAGGGGTCAAATCTGTGAGTGAAATAATTAATCTCTTGTTAACAAGAGTTAATGTAAGCAAAATTAGTATTAGCTAGTGATTTAAATTCCCTTACATCATTCTATGTTCAGAAAGTGCCAGCCTCTCATCAGCAGCAAAATGCATTATTATGTGTTAATGTTTTAACTCCATCCAGTGTATTTAGGAGGGTGTTTTCGTTGCACTGTCTTTTCACTCCACACTCTAAAGCATAATGCATGCACTCTGCATACTGTCAGACTATCATTTTCTTTCACTATATGTAAAATCCTAAATCTCTTCTCCTTTGAAAATGGCAGACATAATACCTTTGGTACATCAAGAATTTGTTTCCATCCATCAGAAACATACACACACACACACACACACAGACACACAGACACACACACACACACACACACACACACACACACACACACACACACACAGACACACACACAGACACACACACACACACACACACACACACACACACACACACACACACACACACACACACACTCACTCACTTCCCTTTTATGACAGGACACATACGATATCTTTGTATAAAAAGAAAAAAGGGAAATAAAACATCCTAAAGACCACTTAACAATTGGAAACCTTGAGAATTACAGCCAACAGTTTTACTCAGAAATGGCTTAGGTTTATAAAAATTTTAAAAAGCTGTCTCAGGCTACCTGCAGATAGTCATTCACCCATGCCTCTATATAATGCCATTAGATACTGGTGTATGTGAAACAGGAGCATAGTATCTTCCTTTAGATAAATGTTTCTTGGCAGCCAGGCCATTTTGTTCCAGTGGGCATACAGATGTCTATGGGACTGGCACTTATAACCCCTCCATATATATTCAGGGACACAACTGTGAGCAGATGTCCATTTTTTTCAAAGTGACACTGATTCATTATTCCTGAGGGTGTGCTAGTTTTGTCCAAGCAACTTGGTAGGTTTGTAAGTTTTAAAAAGTCACAAATAGCACTTTGTTAATGGTATTGTTTGGTATGGGTATTGATTTTGGTTATGCAGGCTGTTTCTTAGCTGTTTGGTCCTCAAATTTTATCAGCAACTATTCACTTATATCTGTCTGTGCCCTGCCATTATATATACTTCTGTGGGCACCACTCTGGTGCTGTAGTGTGATGATTTACCTTATTTGGCATGGTCATGAGTTAAAAAAGAAAGAGAGAGAAAGATTTAGGCAGCATTCAAATACTTCAACTTATCATCCCATTTGTGTGCTTGTTTTCAGGGGTTCTGTCTATTGTTCTTTGCCTTGGTCTTGAAGCCAACCCCTTGATCTGCTTTCTGGTATTCATTTTAGGCAGTATATGAGAGGTTTTGGGCTTCATATGGTGTGATTCTATTTGGGTTCCATATTGTTTTTCCATTGCCAGTAGACTCACTGAATAACTGAATATATATATATATATATATATATATATATATATATATATATATATATATATATCAGCTGATTAGTACACATACACACACACACACACACACACACACACACACACACATATATATATATATATATATATATTTATATAATACTCTATATATGTATATATATATATATATATATATATATATATAAAGAGAGAGAGAGGAACATTTCAGTGGGTCTATTGTATTCTGAAGAAGTCTTACTGACAAAAAGATTTGTATTCACTTAAAGCTTAAATAAACATTTCACTCTTGGTTTGTGACTCCTGAGCAGTCAGTTTCACCTGGGAATATTTTTTGGTTATTAGTTCTGTTCTTTCCTGGTTCCTCATTTGACTTGTGGTTTTGTTCTCTCAAAAACTTTCTCTCAGCTGTGACTTGTGACATCTGAGGTAATCTCTCTCCCAAAGTTTCTGGGTCAGGCTGGTGATGTCAAGAGGGCATGAGCAGTGGACAGGGTTTTATTTCACCTATTACAGCGCTCTCTTTCAAGGTTATATGTTTGTTTCTGTTCAGATAGAAGCAGCTGATACAATGGTCAAAGGTTTTTGTCTCCCATTTACAGTATGTAGGTCTGAATGCAGTTCAACTCACACCAGATGCACTAAGCCTCGTTGGGCAGTTTGGGTCATCAGGCTCCCAGGAAGTGAACTTTTTGTGCTGCCCTTCCATCACTAGCAGAATATTATGGGCATTGTTGGGTTGTTTCCATTAGGTTTCATTTTTCAGTCAGGTCTTGTGATATCGGATGGGGCTGGTATCAGTGGTGGCAGCAAGAACAGCACACATACCTCAGCAGTTACGAAGAGGATCATCAGAAAGGATTATCTTGACATCTTCAAGCTAGTGGATACAGAAGAAATCCAGTGGTTGGCAAAAGCAGAAGGAACACGTTCCAAGGATCTCACCTCAGCTCTTGAATTGCTTGCAAGAGATTGATAGGAAGGTGAGGGTCCACAGTTGGACAACTGGGTTGGTGGGTTTATTTATTCAAGACAATTTTCTTGGAAAGAGATCCACAATAAGCCCTTTCCTTGTCAACTTATTTTCTCAAGACTGGGGAGGTGCAACAGATTTTGGTGAGGCATTAATGGCTCTAGTATATCCAGAAATTCTGGAAGCAAGGGGGGTGAACAGGTCACTCAAGTGGGAGGAGAAGCATGTTGACACGTGCCTCTGGGTGACAATAAATAAGCCCAGGCTCACAGCTCTGGAAGGAAAGGAGGAGATGGGAATCAAGAATAAGGCATGTTAGGCCTTTAATAGTGGCACTTGTATATGGCCCCTATTTTGTGCATATTGTGCACAGTGTGAAAGGAGACATGCCCTAGTCAAATGCAGGTTCAAGGATAAATCAAGTATGGGCAGGACTGGAATAATTCTAGAGTCAGGGCACTGTCTTCAATGGGGGAACCAGGCAGGAAGGCCAGAGGTTTCTTTCATGGTTTCGGCAGCAATCAGTCCTTTCATGAATTTTTTTGCAAGTAGCCTCTTACACTTTCCTGTCAGGCTGAAAGTGTTTGCTGTTATGCTGATTGGCTATCAATTCACTCAAACCAAGTGGGAGATTATGTTAGGTTTCAAGGAAGCTTTTACATAAAGTCTGAGACCTTTTCAACTTTTTTGTTTTGTTGAAATTTGTACTCTGTATCTGGCAGAGAGCAGGAGGTGCAGACATTGCTAAATAAGGAGTTGTTTTTGTGCAAAATCATTTGTCCATTGCAGTTACCCCTTTTCCAGCCATAAGGTTTCTCCACATTGAAGCTGGTACCCAAGAAAAGGGAGGGTCAGTTCAGGCTTACTCATCAACCTTCATTTCCAGCAGGAGACTGAGTCAATGATGGTATTTGCCTAGCAGCTATTCAAGTGCACTATGGTTTGGTATATGATACAATCTTTTTTATCAAGAAGTTTCAAGACCTGTGATTGTCAAAAATGGATATCAAGGTTGCTTTCTACTTGCTTGCCTGCTACTGTGCCAGACAGATTGGCCAGTGGCCATTTCTCATTATATTGTTTTCAGGGTAAACTTTATTTCAATGCAGCCATTCCCATGGATTTCTTGGTAGCATGTTCAACATCTGAGAAGTCCAGCCTTGCCTTTCACTTTTGCAGGCAGCAGAGGCCCCTCAACAGGTATATGTGCATTATCTCATTAATTTTCTAATAGTGGTTGACAGGTACAATGGCTCCAGAGAAAGTATACTGCAAGTCATTTAAATGTGCAGAGAGCTGGAAGATCAATCTCAGAGAGGATAAGACTGATGACCTGGTCAAGGTAATGATTTTCCAGGACCTGAAAATTAATATGGTCTCCTCATTTATTAAGCTTTCTGCAGACAAGCTAACCCACAACTCTGATGGTATTAACAATTTTCTGTTGTCCAACAAAGTCAGAATAAGTCAGTTTATGCAGTCTTTATGGCTCTTAAGGTGTCTTCCCAGGCAGGACCTTCACCAGATCCTTGTCCAGCCTGTTGAAGGACAGTTGGCACCACTGGGTTAAGGCCATAGGTAGAGTTAAAGAACCCATGCACATCTGGTTATTTTTTTTCTTTCTGTTACAGTACAATAATGTCTAACCCAGCCACTGGGGATGCACAAGCCAGTGCATTTCTTTGTTCCGGTCCCAAGCGTGGATAAATGGGGAGGGTTGCGTCAGGAAAAGCATCCAGTGTAAAACTTGGCCAAATCATTCATGCAGATACCAGTAAATATTTACATACTGGATCGGTCAAGGCCCAGGTTAACAATGACTGCCACCAGTACTGATAGCCAACAGGGTTCTGGCGGAAACTGTGCTACTGTTGGCTGAAGGAGGAGAAGAGAGGGAAGGCATGGCCGAAGGCAGGAAGAGAGGAGAAAGACTAGGACTGTGGTAGTGAGGGTCAGAACTTTGAATGTTGGCAGTATGACTGGTACAGGGAGAGAGCTAGTCGATATGATGGACAGAAGGATGGTTGGTATATTGTGTGTGCAAGAGACCAGATGGAAGGGGAGTAAGGCTAGGTGTATCGGAGGTGGGTTCAAATTGTTTTATCACGGTGTGGATGGGAGGAGAAATGGTGTAGGAGTTATCCTGAAGGAACAGTATGCTAAGAGTGTTTTGAAAGTGAAAAGAGTGTCGGATAGAGTGATGTTTATGAAACTGGAAATTGATGGTGTAAAGATGAATGTTGTTAGTGCATATGCTCCACAGGTTGGGTATGTGATGGACGAGATAGAAAAATTTTGGAGTGAGTTGGATAAAGTGGTAATGGTTGTACCCAAGGGTGAGAGAGTGGTGACTGGAGCAGATTTCAATGGGCATGTTGGTGAAGGACAGATGAGGAAGTGATAGGTAGGTATGGTGTTAAACAAAGGAATGCAGAAGGTCAGATGGTAGTGGATTTTACGAAAAGGATGGACATGGCTGTGGTGAATACATATTTTAACAAGAGGGAGGAGAGGAGCATAGGGGGGCATACAAGAGTGGAGGAAGATGCACACAGGAGGATTATATCTTATGTACGAGGGCCAGTTTGAAGGAGATAGGAGACTGTAAAGTGGTGACCGGGGAAAGTGTAGTTAGGCAGCATAGGATGGTGGTTTGTAAGATGATGTTGGTGATCAAGAAGAGGAGGAAGAGTGTGAGGACTAAGGCACCAAGGATCAAATGGTGGAAATTGAAAAAGGGTAATTGTAAGGTGGAGTTCAGGGAAGAGTTAAGACAGGCACTGGGAGGCAGTGAAGAGTTACCGAATAGCTGGGTAACTACAGCAGAGCTAGTAAGGGAGACAGCTAGAAAGGTGCTTGGTATGACATCTAGACAGAGGAAGGACGACAAGGAGACATGGTGGTGGAATGAGGAAGTACAGGACAGTATACAGAAAAATAGGTTGGCAAAGAAGAAGTGGGATTGTCAGAGAGATGAAGAAAATAGACAGGAATATAAGGAGATGAGGTGCATGGCAAAGAGAGAGATGGCAAAGGTTAAGGATAAGGCATATGAAGAGTTGTATGAAAGGTTGGACACTAAGGAGGAAGAAAAGGACCTGTACAGATTGGCTAGATAGATGGACCGAGATAGGAAAGATGTGCAGCAGGTAAAGGTGATAAAGGATAGTGAGGGAAACATACTTACAAGTGAGGAGAGTGTGTTGAGAAGATGGAAAGAGTACTTTGAGGGATTGATGAATGAAGAGAATGAGAGTGAGAGAAGGTTGGATGATGTGCGGATAGTGAATCATGAAGTGCAATGGATTAGCAAGGAGGAAGTAAGGATAGCTATGAAGAGGATGAAGAACGGAAAGGCTGTTGGTCCAGATGATATACCTGTGGAAGCATGGAGGTGTTTAGGTGAAATGGCAGTGGAGTTTCTAACCAGATTGTTTAATGACATTTTTGAAAGTAAGAGGATGCCTGAGGAATGGAGAAAACATGTTTTGGTACGGATTTTTAAGAATAAGGGTGATGTCTGGGGCTGTAGTAACTACAGAGGGATTAAGTTGATTAGTCACAGCATGAAGTTATGGGAAAGAGTAGTGGAAGCTAGGTTAAGAAGGGATGTGATGATTAGTGATCAGCAGTATGGTTTCATGCCAGGAAAGAGCACTACAGATGCAATGTTTGCTCTGAGAGTGTTGATGGAGAAGTACAGAGGTCAGAAGGAGTTGCATTGTGTTTTTGTAGACTTAGAGAAAGCATATGACAGGGTGCCTAGAGAGGAGTTGTGGTATTGAATGAGGAAGCTGGGAGTGTCAGAGAAGTATGTAAGAGTGCTACAGGATATGTACAAGGGTAGTGTGACAGCGGTGAGGTCTGCGGTGGGAGTGACAGATGTGTTTAAGGTGGAGGTGGGATTATATCAAGAATCAGCTCTGAGCCCTTTCTTATTTGCAATGGTGATGGACAAGTTGACAGACGAGATCAGGCAAGAATCCCTGTGGGCTATGATGTTTGCAGATGACATTGTGATCTGTAGTGAGAGTAGGGAACAGGTGGAGGAGACCCTGGAGAGATGGAGATATGCTCTAGAAAGAATAGAAATGAAGGGCAGCAGGACTAAGACAGAATACATGTGTGTGAATGAGAGGGAGGATGGAGGCATGGTGAGGATACAAGGAGTAGAGGTGGTGAAGGTGGATGAGTTCAAATACTTGGGATCAATAGTTCAGAGTAATGGTGAGTGTGGAAGAAAGGTAAAGAAGAGAGTACAGGCAGGATGGAGTGGGTGGAGAAGAGTGTCAGCAGTGATTTGTGACAGATGAGTACCAGTAAGAGTGAAAGGGAAGGTCTACAAGAGGGTAGTGAGACCAGCTATGTTATATGGGTTGGAGACAGTGACAGTGACAAAAAGGCAGGAGTTAGAGCTGGATGTGGCAAAGTTAAAGATGTTTGCACTGGGTGTGACGAGGGTGGACAGGATTAGGAATAAGTATATTAGAGGGTCAGCCCAGGTTGGAAAGTTTGGAGACAAAGCCAAGATTACGTTGGTTTGGACATGTGCTGTGGAGGGATGCTGAGTATATTGGGAAAAAGATGCTAAGGATGAAGCTACCAGGTAACAGGAAAAGAAGAAGGCCTAAGATAAGGTTTATGGATGTGGTGAGAGAGGACATGCAGGTGGTTGGTGTGACAGAGCCAGATGCAGAGGACAGGAAGAAATGGAAACAGATGATCCACTGTGGCGACCCCTAATGGGAACAGCCGAAAGAAGATGAATGAATGACAGTACAATAACTTCTCCTTTTGCCAAGATGATTGGACTGCTGCTCTTGCTTGAGATCTGTTCATGGATGCACATGGGGGAGTGTGGATAGGGTTATATTTGCAAAGCCAATGATTCATGGCCTCCTGGCCTCCTCCATGGTTATCATAGCTCAAGAATGATGTCACCTGTATCAAGCTAATGGCCCTGTGGGTTGTCATGGTGGTGTGGCAAAATCACTTCTACAACTAAAGGTTATATTTTATTCAGACTGAATAGTATATGAGTTATTTAGAAAAACATGCAAATCCATTTTTGTCCAGTCTCTTCTTAGGTTGTTAATTTTGCATAGCTTACAGAACAGGTAAAGGTCATGGTCAAATAGGGCTCCAGGCAAGGTAATACACTAGACCCCCCCACACCTCACTGCCATAGCAGCCATTCCAGTGTCCCATTATTTGGCTCTTTCACTTTCCCTAAATACTAAAAACAATGCTCAAACCTGTCAGTGTGCATACTATTTTATTCATATTTTTTTACAATTATTGCAGGGAATTGGATTTAATTTAAAACTTTTATTTAAAATTTTATAGCACAAACACTGATGGCCATTTGCTAAACAAAACAGTCTCATATTAAAAACAGAAAACATGGGCATCAGTAATCTTCTTTTACCTTGAAACTCACATTAATTGAAAATGCATCTCACCTTCTGCACAATTGTTTAGGACTATGCATTATGAATTATTAATTGACAAATAAATGAAGGAGAATAATTGTAAAAGAGAATTCACTGTGATTTTGCAGTATCATGACATTATGCAATTGATTTTTGGGACCAACTTGCAGTAATATTGTAGACTTGTTAGGCACAGGTAATCCAATTTTAATTGAATGTATTTGGATTTCTCGTCCTCTGAGATTACCTGATGAGTTGTCCTTCGCATTTGAAATGATTGCTACGGTAAACTGAGAGAACAGACCAAACATTATAGTTATGATCTTATTGAGTCTTACTAATTAAATAATAATTTGCTATCTTGGGATTGGATAGAGTTGGCTGAGGAAGTTAGTGAGGATTATGATAACATAGAATCCCTATTGTATAACAGTGTAATTGGGGCAAGTTGCTTTAGAACAGCAAATTCCAAAAATAAATTCCCAGTATGATGGAATTGTAATCTGAACAGACTATATAATAGGAAAAAGAGGGCTTCATGTGTTTGCAATAATTTTCCAAATATGTTTAACAAATGGAAGTTAAGGTTGATATCTAAGTATAAGAAACGAAAAAAGTATAAAGGTTTGCTGGGAAATGATCACAATTCCTTCATGAGTATAATAGATCATATTAATTTTAGTTTTGTAGATGGGTCCATGATATGTGATGATGAATTGATAGATAATAACTTTAATGAACATTTTATTGGTTTTGACATTGATAACAATTAATTGTTATTTTCAACTTGTGGAAGAAAGAATTGATTGAGAGCCAAAATGTCCTAACATTACTTAAGAGTTGTTATTAAGATCCTTAAATAAAATTAAATCTGATACATTGAGAGGACCAGATTGTATTCCTGGAATTTTGTTGGTTAATATTAAAGATTATTTAGTGAGTATTTTAACTAGGATGTTTAGTTATATGATTTATAATGGATTCCAATATCTTGGAAGGGATCATTAGTTACTCATTTTTTTAAGTCTGGAGATAAGATGGTAGTATAAAATTATTGTCCAATATGTCTAACACCAATATTATGCAAATTATTTGAAATATGTCTTAGTGAAATCATACCTAAAGAAAACAATCTTGTATTGCTTCATATTTTTCAACATGTTTTTTAAAGACTGTTCTATGCTCATTTATTTGTCAAGATTTTATGATTGCATCTCTAGGGAAATGGAGATGGGAATTAGTACAGGAGTAATCTTTTTAGATTTAAACAAAGTTTTTGACTTGCTATTATTCCATACTATTGAGTTGGCACTGAAACAATATAAAGCTTATCAATATTTATGAAGTTAGATTGATTGTTGGCTCAGAGAGGCAGAACCCAAACAGTAGTGATTCAAAAAAAATCAGATTCAGCACTGGTGAGATCAAATGTTCCTCAGGGATCTGTGCTTGGACCTTTGTTGTTTATTATCTCAGTGATGTTATGGGGATAGATGTATTTCAGCAGTCTTTATACCTTGCATTATACGTGTCAAGTGTCAAATTTTATTTACCTATAAGGTGTTTAATGACTCTTTTCTTTTGTCTTTATTGGGTTTGTAAGTATATAATTATCCAGACATACATAAACATGATAATTTAACATTTTGTTTAGAGATGTGTAATAAAAAGAGCATAACATATTATTTAACAGATTGACTAGCACAATTATGGAACAAATTGCCTGAATATATCACAGGTAAAATGGTCTAGTAAGATCTGAAAAGTCTTTGGATGGTTGGGCTGGGGCTATGGTGTTTGATCCACCAATTACTGAGATAGTGTTCCTTGAAAGCTGTAACGTTTGAACACTTTATCTAACTTCTGAACTTATTAACTTATTAACATATGTAGACTATATTAGAAAATCCAGGCCTTTTAATGAATTAATGAATGCTTTAGTTCAATAGATACAGCAAAACAATTATATATAAATGCTGATTCTACTTTGGTTCAGCAACCCACAAGTCATAAAATAATCAGAAATATTTATGCATGCAACATATTGTTTTTTTTGGGGGGGGGGGGTTACATGCTTGCAAGACACCTACATCACAGTTTTGCCCTCCATATGTCTTCTATGTCATCAAGAATAGCTATCCCATCTGACATCACTCAGTAATGCTCTGACCTACTTGAATGGCTAGTTTTGCTGTATTATTTGAATGTACACCTCCAGAGTCTACAGAGCTGGGTTCTGGACAAGTGGGGTCCTATGCAATGTAATGATTTAGGCTCCCGCCAGCCATATTAATACCCCTTTACTTGTCTGTCTCACTCCGTTTGCAATAAATACTGTTCAAACCTGTAAGTGTGCACACTATTTTCTTCTTTACTTTTACAATTAGTGATCTGGAATTAATTTAAAACTTTTCTTGCATATTTTACCGACAGAATCCTAACAGCCATTTTCTAAACCTATGGGTTGGCAAATGGTTAAGGCGTTTACCTCACAGACACAAATTACAGGGTTTGATTCTCACCTTTGAAAGGGAAATTGGCTCAGCTTAAAATGACCCACAAGGGCTGCTAGCTTATACTTACCTGTGAACCTATTAATACAACATAAACACTCTCACATTGAAAACAGAATTAGCATAAGAAAAAGTAGACCCTTCTAAACTAAACCTGAAAGTCATATTTAATGACTCATTATGCTACAAGGGATGTTTTGGGATTCATACTCAAATAACAAATAGTGAAGCACTAATTAGTGTCTATGTGAAAGGTGCAGGAATTCAAAAGACAGATGTGTAATGCATTTGTTAACAGTGTAGGATAGCCCAGCAGACACAAATGTGTCTTTTCTAGCACAGTCTAGAAGCACAGAATGGTGAAATCACTTGGCAGAGTCACAAAGAAGACAAATTAAGGATGAAGGAATCAAAACATTACTTCAGAAAGCAGCTCCTTAACAGGTCATGTCCTTATCAATTGCACTAAGTGCTAAATAAACTGTTGCATTCCAAACACAGTGCATTTCATAACTGTGTGCCTTCAGAACAGCTATCTATATTAAAATGTATTCATAGTTAAAATATTAACATTAAACAAATAAATTTCATGCTGTACAATTTATTTAAAAAATGTAAAACACACTGACAACATTTGACAGAACAAGTAAATGAAGCATCACATCCAAATAACGTGGCTAATAAGATTATACTTTTGTTCAGTACAATCATTTTCCTTCTTTTACACCACAAGTACTCTGGTTCATAGGTAGTTACTAGAGTTGCAGCAGAGGGGAACATTGAGTAGCCTAGCCCAAATTTCCAGTTGCCCCAAAGCACTGTCTGGTTGAGTGACTTGCTCAAGGACAAGGCATAAATATGAGGCAAATCAGAGATGTTTTGCAAAACTGGAGACAGATAAGAGCAGACTATTCTGAATCACTTAAAATGTTAATAGATCAATATGTGTTGTATCAGTGCAACTTGTGCTCAACAAAAAACAATGAAACTCTGATAACTTACCTTGACTGATTGTAATCCTCAGTGATTTACCAAAGGGAAAAAAGCAGCTAATGGAGATCTGGCAATCAGAATAGAGGACTAAGGCTCTTGTCTGGCGCAGCTAAGGTACAGGGTTTGTCAATGAGCAAGTCATTTAAATAAGCAATGCTCCTCTAGCTGGGACATTTTATTTATTTTTATTTATTTTACATTTGTTTACCGGGATAGTCCGAATGGATACATGTCCATTTTCAGCGGAAGCCCGGGGAGAAAAGCTCCACAAAGACAAACTTACATACATTGCACAGAAGTTAGCAAACAATTATAAAAACAAAGTGGTTATATACAATGGGTTAGTAGTGTTCCCTAGTAGGGACTCACGATTGTCATGGACAGACAATTAAAAGTAAGAGACATCAGATTGGAAGCAGAGCTTGGTGATGTAGTTACAAGTTATGATAATTGCAGAATATGCTTTTAGTTTATAACTTAATCAGGGTTGGTACATGGGCATAGCCAATTCACTTTGCAATACTGTTTGAGGTTCTTTGAAGAGACTTTTGGAGGACTGTAGGGTTATATAGTTTGGCAACGAATTCCAGGTTTTGCCAATGAAGTTGGCAAACAGGGATTCACCAGCAGAGTTATTAGTTTTGTGGGTTTGGACCAGTAGTTTATTGGCTGACCATAGGGATCTTAGATTGCTATATGGCTTAATAATATTTTTAAGTGAGGTGGTATCCTCAGGGTGGTACAAAATTTTGTGCGCTATTAAGAGTTGATTGAATTGAATTAAGCTGGGCAGTTCTAGCCACTCTAGTTGTTTAAGGTTCTGGCAGTGATGGGTTCTATAGGTGGAGCCAGTGGTGAATCTGGCAATATGATTGTAGCTATGGGACAGCTTACCTAGTTCGGATTTGTTGAGGTTTGAGAGTACAGGTGAGGCATATAAGAGAGTAGAGAGTAGGTGAGATCAGGCGATTGCAGTCCTAGCCAGTGGGGTTAAAAATGTCTTGTTTCTATACAGTGATCCAAGCTTCTTATTGGTGGCCTGTATGGTTTTGTTGACCTGTAGGTCAAATTTGAGATTATTGTCTATGATAACCCCTAACAGTTTGGTGTGATTATCTAGGGAAATAGTGGTACAATTGTTAGATGTGACAGAAAATGAAAGTGTGATGGATCTACTAGTGGGAGAGAGGAGTAGAAGTTTAGTTTTATTGGGTTCAGAAGTAGACTTTGATAGGTGAGCCAGTTCTTGATACTGTTAAATGTATTTTGGGTTAAATTTTGCAAGTCGGATGGGGAGGTGGCTGCGCAGATGAGAGTGGAATCATCTGCGTATTGGATGCAAGTGGTTTTAGGGATAGCAGTGTGGAGGTTGTTGATAAAAATAGAGAAGAATAGTGGACCTAGTATGGACCCTTGAGGGACACAAAGTGTGAGAGGTAACTGGCTGGATAGTTTGCCCTGCCATAGTACTGCCTGCTGTCTACCAGTCAGGTAGGACTGGAACCACTGGATAGCAGGCTTGTTGAGGGAAATAGATTTTATACACACACACACACACACACACACACACACACACACACACACACACACACACACACACACACACCAATAAAAAATACATTGCCATTATGAATACCTGGTTCCAGAGTATAAGACCACTTCACTCAGTTCAGATGAATCCCTGAAGTCACTGTGTTTATAACTAATTTTTTGTCAAGCAGTAATCAAATCTGTGATGCAATCCCAGATGTCTCAGTTGCATGTATATGTAGCCTCTGTCATTGAATCAAATGATCATTTGCATGTATGAGCAATTGCTGCTGAGTTGCAAGATATTTGAACTTTTCATTTGTTTTATTCAGACTTTTTTTTTAATGTGTGGCTGAGTCTAGATCACCTTGCACTGGATCCAGCCCTGCTTGCATTTCATTTTCTCTTTATCAGGTAGGCATATTGCAGGGGCACTCAGTGACACAGCTGACAGTTTGCTTCACCTCCAGATCTACAGATTTCACAAGTTAGCCCCAGATATGCAGAAGACCCCAGAATAATCCCTTCCCAACCCTCGATGATTGACTGAGGGGAATTCATCCCATGGTGTCTAATTCATGGGCAGAAAGCCTGTGGGATAATGTAACAGGGCTCCCAGATGTATCCAAGTCATATGTTGTATCCAGGTTGCTAATGGATTTGGAGAAGAATATAGGCTGTTTCTTAGACCACAGGAGGCCTATTGCCAAGGACTTCCTGTGGGATGTACTGAAAGGCACACACTACATACTGTGGAACTACTGCTCCTATGCATTCTGAGGCACCTTTTTTCACTGGATGTATTAAAGTGCTTTTAAGGTCAGTGAATTTCTGGGATCTTTGACATGGGGGATGTGTCACTGGCTCAAGACATAATGGTTTTATGGCTGAGGAGATCCAATGCCAATCAGTTAGGGTGAGTCAGCAGGTTATTTTACACAAAGCAGTGTGCAGCTTATATTACCCAGTTTGCCATGTGAAGTCTGGATAGCAAAGTTTGTTTGTGTGACAGAGTTCTTCAGCTTCCCTAGCGTTGATGCATAGTGACAAGGCACCTTGAGAACCTGCTATGTAAATAATATTTGCAAAGGAACTTCCAGCAGTTGGTTACTCTGCTTAATCATTCAGCATGAGTAGAGTGTCTGACAAAGCCAGTTAAGGCAGATCAGTGGAAATTATGAAAAGCGCAGGGTGGTGGTCTTCCTCCAGATTTCTCAGTTATATTAGATAGTCTTGTTATAATCCATATGTTATCCATGTGTGTGTGTGTGTGTGTGTGTGTGTGTGTGTGTGTGTGTGTGTGTGTGTGTGTGTGTGTGTGTGTGTGTGTGTGTGTGTGTGTGTGTGCATGTTTCAGATATCACCAGCATTCTGATTTTCAGTTGCACATTCATTTATTTAGCAGCAAAAATGGTATCAGTTATTTTGAATGGGTCTGCATGGGAGCTTCATACCACTGTAGAAATACAATGGTCTCTGAATCTGTCCCTCATAAATCACTGAAAAGTCCTGCAGGAAAGCTGATTGAGTATTGTGTTACATTTTTCTGAAAGCCAACCCATAGTCATCCTCTTTTGGGCATTAAGTTAAATAGATATGTTACATGTTAAAACACATTTTCATTCCAGATCAAATTAATGCAGATAGAATTTCTTATAGTAGGCACTCAAAAAATAACAAAGCATTAACCATAGTAGGTGTTAATGAATAATAAGGAAATTGGTTATATTAGAGATAATGTACTATTGTTAGAACAGATTCAAATCCAGATAGAATTATCATGCTTTTCTTTTAAACACCTTTATTGAATTATCACTTGTCACACATGCAAATTTACATTTATACAAAAGCAATCAAACTGTATAAAAAATTTACATTAACAAAAAGTATACTTTACATATATTCTTATATATCATATAACCTAAGCAACACTACATAAATTATTCAGTTCCTGACCCTTTATTAAGCAAGAAACATCTTTATTAAATCAACACGTATGACATAAGCAATTGTACATTTATATAAATGAAAATAAACCATACCGACACACTCCCAGTAGCAAACATTATACATCACTTATAATCTACCAATTCATTTTCAGTCAAACATAACTCATTTAAGTCTTGCCTTCTTTTAAACCTCATTCCTCCCCTGTATGTATTGTTCACACAATTCCCATTCTTCTTATGTCATTTGCTCCTACCCTTTTCTAAAGATGTCGATTCCAGTTATTTTATCTCTGTTACTATATTCACTACTTCTAATATAATTGATTTAGATTTTGATTCCCGTTTTCTAGTAATTGCTTTTTTTGGCAGCCACCATAATTAGACACAACAAGGCCTTATCATGTCTGGGCAATTCCGATTCTGTATCCTACCTCAGAAAAATTATCTCTCTCGTCACACCAATCTGCCCATTCATCACATCCAACAGTGCATTCTGCAGGGAATCCTTAAACTCTGCCAACCTATTGCACTCCCAGAAAATACGTTCCCAAATACCTCTTTCTTCTCCATCACACCTCCAACATTTGCTGTCTACCAGAGGAAAAATTCTGTGGAATCTATTTGGGGTGAAACAAATCTATGTAAACATTTTGGAGCAACATTCCTAAATCTTCTATATTTTGTTGGATATTTGGGAGACATGCATATATCCTGCCATTGTGTCTTTGTTTCTTTGTGAATTGTTTATGCAGTCTTTCTGTCCAATCCTTTCTAACCTCCTCTGATTGATTCTTACAGTTAACATGCAACATTTTATATGTTCTACTAATTATTCCTTTTTTAATGGCAGCTTCTGTTCCAGAGTCAACTAAAAATCTGCCAGTGTTGGTCTTTCATTGAGGACCCCCCTATTTCTTTCTCTTTGCCTATACACTGATAACACTCCTTGATAGGGAAGGCAATCTCTAACCTGCAGTCCAAAATAAATTATTGGCCTCTTCCCATTTTGTTACCTCTTCCTCTCTAGTTAGTTGCTCCCAATACCTTGGTTCCTTTGCCACTTTTCTCTTATAAATTCCAGCCCCCTCTTGCTTATTGTCTATATCCCTAATGCAGTCATCCCAATCAGCAGAATCTCCTTTCTCCATTCCCATGTTGGCTTAGTTCTTAGAATTATTTCTGCTATGTTATGGATATAATATTCTGTAGGATTACTGTTATTCTCCTTAAAGGCGTGCAACCAAAATCCCAGTCTCTCCTTGCTTCTTGAACTTCTCCACTGTTTCAACATCATCCTTTTCCACTTTGAATTATAGCTTTCTGCTTGTGCTATTTATAGGAGTCTTAACTGTATAGCTCTGAAATACCCCTTCAAATTGGGCAATCTCAATCTGCCCTGTTCTACTGGAAGAATCAGCTTATCCCACTTGACTCTTGTTGGCTTCCCCTCCCAAATAAATTTCTTCACCTATTTATTAATTGCTATCCACTTCTCCTCTGGTTGATAAAAGTATACCTGTCCTGTATATAAGAATAAAGGGACTAAAAACATTTTGACTGACTGCTTGTATCTTACTATCCATATCAATATAACAAAACTTCCATTTTCTCAATGTATTATCTTTTGTTTAGTCTCTTCCGACATATCCTTAGCTGCCATACTCAAATCATTTTTAATTCATACTCCTAAATACTTCATTTTTTCATGTCCCTAGAAATATGGATATTGCTGAACCAATTCCTGTATGGGTACTTAATTTACCACTGATGCCTTTGTTTTGGCTTCATTAATTTTGTGTTCTGAAAAGATATGAAACTGCCTCAAAATGTTCCACAACACTGAAATGTCCTTTTCTGGTTTTATTAGGTATAAAATAATATCACTGCAAATTCAGCCAGCTTTTCTTGACTACCATACCAATTATAGGTTCATAGGTTCATAGTTAGGTAGGTACTAGACTATCTGCCCAAAGGCATTTATAAGCCTAGCCAGAATGTGTTGGCTTTCGCCACCCCCATAGATTAGTTCCCTGTGGCTCTGTTCAGCAGAGCCACTGAAGTGATCCCCAGGGTAAACTTTCTGTTTCCCATCCACTCGTCAAGGTTTCTCTTGAAGAGTGTTAGCGAGGAGCTCTGCCTAATGTACATTGGAATCTTGTTCCAAAGCATGGGGATATCTTTATATATAAATATCTACCTATATATATATATATATATATATATATATATATATATAAATATATATACATATATACATATAAATATATATATATATATATATACATATATATATATATATATATATATATATATATATATATATATATATATATACATATCAATATTTTATATCCATGAATTTGTGAGTCCCTTATTTTCTTTGCCAGTGGTTCTAAATGTAATGCAAATAAAAAAGGGAAAGAGGACACCTGTACCTGGTTCCTCTTCTCAAGCAGAAATCATCAGACAGGGCCCCGCCCACTTTAATTTTCACTTCTGATCCCTCATACATCCAGAATTATCACACTTCTTTGCATATAAACTGTTCATATAAAATGTTGTCCCTTCTTGCTTGACTCTGACAAAAACTTAAGAGCCTATTTTTTTAAATAAATTACCACGTTTACTCAGGACAGATTCATATATAATGACAGCAATAAGTAAATACTACAGTCCAGAGGTACCTGTAATTTGAAAATAAAATGGGTAAACTAAAACTATTTATCAAATTATTTGCACACGTAGAGTAGATTCCTTCTAAATATTATTATTATTATTATTATTATTATTATTATTATTTTCTTTCTTTGCCATGTTTAGGGTCAGATTTTCCAAAAATGTTGGTAAAATATTTAAATATAGCAATCTAACCTTCAAAAGTGAATAGAACCACACATTTAATACAAAAAATGGACAGTGGCACAGGAAAATAACTTTCTTGGGTGGCGTAAGCTATGGAAGCTTGCTGACTAGGCTTACGTAGGTCCTTGGGTCGATAGCCTAGTACCTACCTATGAACCTATGAACCTTTTGAAATGTCAAGAATCAAACCACTGTCTCAAAACCGCAGGGAAAAAGGTCAAAAGTACAGGACAAGAGCAAATACTGTCTTGTTTTACTTTAAATTTGCCTTTTTGCAGGGACAGGCTGCTCTGCACCCCCTGATGAAGGGAAAAATACCCATACCCCTTGGCATAATGGTTAAGGTACTTACCTTACACACTGTACAGGGTTTGATTCTTACCTTTGAAAAGGAACTTGGCTTGGTTTTAAAAGGCCTACAAAGCAGCTAGCCTATTACAACTACATGAGCAGTATGTATACCAATTCTGATATTATTACACCTCAGGGAAAAGAGATTATTCCAAGAAATGGCAATCCTAGACTTTATATATGTAAATATGGATTTTTGTACATTCAGGCACCATATTTCAGTTCTTGGCAATCTTGGAATTAGTATAGGTAAGTCTATTTTTTTTTGTTCATCCAGTCATCACCTTCCAATTGTTGGTAATCTGGGAATCATAGAAACATATTCTCGACAAACACTGAAATTTTTCAATGAGACATCTGTCTTTTGTAATCAAATTGAGAAGGGTCATTGCTTGCTGAAGAACATTAAACAGATAGAAATGGTAAGCTAGCTATTAGAAAATGTTGTGGTCTATAGGTTCATAGGTTCATAGGTAGGTACTAGGCTACTGGCCCAAGGGCCTACGTAAGCTTAGCCAACAAGGTTCCCTGGCTTACACCAATCAAGAAAGTTATTTTCCTGTGCCACTGTTGAGCAGAGACACAGAACTGATCCCTGGGTTGTATTTCCTATTTCCCATCCACTCATCAAGATTTTTCTTGAAGAGTGCTAATAAAGAACTTTGCTTGACATAGATGGGTAGCCTGTTCCAGAGTATGGGAAGTCTCTGGGACAGGAATCTATCCCTCCAGCAGATCCTGTTTATTATGGTACCCAAACAGACAGTTTTAAAACAACTCAACACGGCAGCGAAAAGAAAACGTTGGACAAAAAAATGTGGAGCATGTAGGTATTGCACCTACATAGACGTTTATTGTCTTTTAACAAAAGCATCGCTTGTTAATAAACTTCGTGGATATTAACAGAAGAAGTTCTGCCTCGTATGTACTTGTGGTACCAACGTTTTCTTTTCGCTGCCGTGCTGTTTATTATGGTGACAAGGTTTAGGTCTCTAGAGTGTGTAGCTCAGTGGGATTGGGATTTCTTTAGGTGTAGCATGTCCAACAGCTCTGGGTTTGACATAGCTTTATATGTTAGGCAGAGATCACCTCGGAGTAGGCGATATGCTACAGAGTAAAGCTGGAGTTTTTTGAGGCGGTCAGTGTAGGGCATTTGTTTGAGGCCAGTAATCCTCTTTGTGAGGTACTTCTATGGCCTTTCCAGCTGCTGCAGATGTCTTGTGAGGTACATTCCAAAAGGAGTGTTGTACTCTATAATGGGTCTAATGAGTGTCGAGTAGAGGGGAACAGTGACCTCTTTTTTCCTGGATGAGAACCCTTTTATGAGTAGGTGTGCCACATAGAAGGACTTCCTGACTACTGTGGTGATGTGACTATCAAAGGAGAGACTACTGTCCACCTGGGTCAAAGGTCTCTTATCACGCATTCAGTGCTAAATAGATTGCGGCCTACGTGGTAGTTCATGGGTACAGAGTTTTTACCAAAGGGGATGACACTGCATTTTTGGCATTGAGCTTGAGGCCATGGCTCTGACACCAGGCATTTGTCTCAGCGAGGCCCTTCTGTAGGATGTCCACATCATTTGGGGACTTGACTATGGCTCCTAGTTTTCAGTCATCTGCGAACATCATTAGCCAGAGGCCTTCTGTGTTAGCCTGTACTTCAAGGAAGTAGATACCAAACAGGAGAGGTCCCAGGATGGAACCCTGTGGTACTCCACTTGTCACTGCTTTGAGGTCAGATTTGGAGTCTGCAACTTTTACAGTGTGGGTTCTGTCAGTGAGCCAGTTGGCAACCCATCTTGTGACGTAGGGATTTATACCTAGTTTAGTGAGTTTAGCTATAATTCCAGAATGTGGGATGGTGTCGAAAGCCTTGGCGAGGTCAAGATAGCCTGTGTGAACCACCTTACCCTCATCTACGGCTTTGGTGACTACCTCAAAGAAGTCGATGAGGTTCAGGAGGCATGATCTGCCTTTCACAAACCTGAACTGGGTGGGATCCAGAGTTTGGAGGTTACCAATGTCTTTGTTTATGAGTTCCATGATGATATATTCCATGGCGTTGCAGGCCAGGCTTGTCAGGCTAATAGGATGATAGTTCCCGGTATCAGTGGTGGCTCCCCTTATGTGAAGTGGGATAACTGTTGCTGTGCACCATTCAGTGGGCACAAAGCCTGATGTGAGGCTATTATTGAACATGGTGCTTAAGTGGGGAGCCAGCTCATTCTGAAGTTCATGTAAAACGCAGCCTAGGATGTTGTCCAGTCCCATGGATGCTGTGATTTTGGCTTTAGAGAGTGCAGCTTTTACCTGTGTAGTTGTGATTACAGGGACTCTGCATTCTTCTTGTATAGATATGGGCCCTCTATGGCTGAGAGGGGGGGTAAAGTTAGCACTGAACCTATTTGCCAGGACGTTGGCAGTATCAGTTGGTTCTGTAATTTTCTTGCCTTTGTGCTGTAACTCAGAGCAGATCTGGGTGTTGCCATCGAGATTCTTGACATAGCTATAGAATGCTTTGTGGTTGTCCTTGGAATTAGTAGCTATTTTGTTTCGTAGCTAGCTTTGGAAGATCTTATAAGGGATCTCAGCTTCTTACTGAGGCTGACCAGGCAGCTCCTCCACTCATGGGATTTTACTCTCTTTTGCAACAGTTTCTTCCTTCTGTTGTACAGTTTGTTTATGGCAAGGGACCACCAGATTGGCTTCTTTTTTTTGGAGGATAGCATCTTGGTTCTATTTGGGATAGCACCACCCATGCACTCGTGTAAGTGCTTATAGAGTGCATTTGTGTAGGATTCAGCAGTTGTAACTGTATTGTCCATCTGCATGGGTGTCATGACGTTCACCACTTCTGTCTTAAGAAGCATGAAGTTGGCTTTGGAGAAATATTTTACTGTGGTTTCCTTAATGGGGGGTAAGGCCGGGATGTGGATATCAAGTGTGATTAGCTTATGGTCAAATCGGACCAACGAGGAGTTGACTTCAGGTGTGGAAAACCAGTCACTTGTGTTGGTAATGACTAGGTCTAGGATATTGTTGCCCCTGGTGGGGGTGTGGATAAGTTGATCCAGGGCATTGGATTTTATGAATTCCAGAAAGCATTGAGCTGAGGAGTTGGTACACAAGTAGTTCTCCCAGTTAATGGTGGGGTAGGTTGGTTGAACCCTAATATTTTCCAGTACATCAAGAAAAGAGGAGTGGGAATCCTGCTGCATAGTGGGGGATCTGTAGCAAGCATCAATTTGGATTACAGTTTTGCCCAGAGTTAGTTGCACTTGGATAACCTCAGATGGATTATGCTGAGCAACTAGCCTGGAGGTGTGGATAACCTTACTGAATATGGACACACCTCCGCCTTTGGTGTTTCGGTCCAGGTTACATGGCCGAAAAGTGTGGTATAGGTTATAGCCTGGTAGTGCAGGGGTGCTCTCTGGAGCCTTGAACCAGGTCTCAGTCACTGTACAGATATCGATGTTCTCCATTTTAAGGAGTGCCTCGAGGTAGTGCATTTTGAGATTTAGACTTCTAGCATTGAGTAGCATTACCCTCAGTTTTTGCTTGCCTGTTCCTGTTATGGTGGCGAATTTGTTATTTGAACCTTGCCTAAAAAAGGCAGTATAGAGGCAGCAAGAGCCTTAGCCAGTATCCAGAATCCCAGGGATGACAGGTGCAGGCCATCTGTGGCAAAGCATTGTAGTTTGTTGACCATGTCATCCCAAGCAGGCAGACACTGGATCCCCTTAGAATGACACCAGAAGCTTAGCCAATTGTTGAAGTCAATCATTTTGTTCTTGTACTGCGGTATCATTCTGGGCGTTGGCAGAATGCTACTCAGGGCTAGGGTCATACCTGCCTGGGCTACAAGATCAGAGAGCTCTTCCATGTCTCTTTTCATGTAGTCCAGGGAGGTATGTCTCAGGTCATTCATAGGTTCATAGGTTAGTACTAGGCTAACTGCCCTTGGGAGCCATTTTTTAAGCCTAGCCAATTATCCCTTGTGAGACTCAAACTCTGCACCTTGTGTTTATAAGGCAAACACCTTAACCATTAGGCCACCCTCCCAATCACACGAACATGGACAATGACAGAGTCATATTTGTACTTGTTGTGGAGTGACCTGAGTGCATGGGTTATGTGGCAGATCCTGGAACCAGACAGGCAGCTGACAGTAACCTTCTCCTTGTTTAGCCTGGTGAGTGGGACATCAGTGTGCCTGACTATAGAGTCACCTATGACTAGTGTGTTGAGTACGTTGTTTTGCCTTATTGGCTGTGGTTGAGTGGCACACTGAGTCTGTGGGCTATGTGTCATTTGGGTTGTGTTGGCACAATGACAGTGGGAACATACAGAGTATATCAAATAAAACACAAGGCAGAATATGAACAAAATGCTTGGCATTATGCAAATCAACAAAGATTTAAGCATACATTTTCCGTTAAAACTTTGAAGGTGATATGATCTAAGATCAAATTACAGTGTCTGGTGCAAATGTGCAGTTAAGCAGATGCTGATTTTCTGAAGAAGAGTTAGAAGAAAATTGGAAGAGACAGAAAGAAGTCAAGAGGAAACAAGGGCACCCAGAACAGAGATGGATGATCATTCAGCTATGACTTCTGAAGACTGTAGGAGAATGGCTTTGAATCAAAAGAGAGAGAGAGAGGGAGAGAAGGTAACAGCTGACGTGATGCCCCAATCAGAGCATCAAAAGCCATAAGGCATAGACATTATAGAGAAAATGCAATATCTGATACAAGAAGAAGATGGTGTAGAAAAGAAAAAAATCAATCATTTGAGGATGAACAAGGCAAACATGATCTGTTTGATAAAGATTAAACAAACTTAGGAATAAATAATAAGGGTTGACTAAATAAAAAGCACTTTCAAAAACTGATATAACGTAAAAAAACTTGATTAAAAAATAATATTAAGCATGAAAGGAGAAGGAGTGAGTGAGACCAATGCAAGGAGAAACTATTAAAGATAAAAAAGTGGGGGAAGTATAGTTTAAACAGAAGCAGAGGAACATGTGTCATGAGGATATCTAACGTGTAACTTGGGAAGCTCAAATAAATAGGAAAGGCTACAGATACAGATATATCCCAATCAAAGCAAACTGAGAAATAGCCCTGCACATAGTAAGTGGTGAGCATGCAAAAATAAATGTTCTGAGAAGATTCAGAGAATTAAACTACAGACAACAGATAACATAAATAGATAAGTCAGCTTAAAATATTGCTACTTTGTAAACTGTCGAAAACAAACATAACAGGTAGTAGATTTCCAAGGAACACAATCTAAAGTAATCTGGAAGTCATTCAAATGACTTATGACACAATGTCAGAATTGAAAATGCTGATAATATATGCAGGCATAAATAATATGAGGAAATTGAGCATTGTATTTGCTATTCTCTAATTCTGCAAGAAGCAGCACAAAACATATGCAACATTTTTCAAGTTGGTGACCAAAATAAGGAAGCTTTTAGAAAGAATGCATGTCTGAAGAGATATGGTCAACTGACCAATATTGGGTTTGTGAAGAATAAAATACTCTTTCAGAGAAAATAATTATTTGCCAGTGTTGGAAGTTGCACTGGAACTGCACGATAGTCCAGGTTGTTAAAGCTGTATAGCCAAAAATAATTGTGGAGACATAAAATATAACATTTTAGCCATCATAAAGTTTTTGTCAAATCTACTAAAATATCAAAAAACTCTTTCTTAGAAAAAAAATATAATTGATCACATGGAAGCAACATACGTTTTTTGCTAATTATAAAAATCACTTAGACTGATTTCAAATGTATTGTTATAAGTGGAAAAACAATTGAAAATTATATATTTTTTATTATGTTTATTTGTTAACCAATCAAGCTCATTCAACATGTGTGCATAATTGTACTTATTCAGTGGCAACCAGAGAGCATTGTCTGGTTATGTGACTTGCTTAGAGTTATACAGTAGACAAAATGGGGATTTTAGGGATGTAAAACTTCACTAAAGGAAGCAGCTTGATATCAGCCCTTAACATTAATCTTTTGCACAAACTACGAGTAATTACATGTGCTAACTTTTCCAGAACAGAAACAAAATGGTCTTGCTATCGAGTTTGTGATTGTGGAAAAGTAACATTCAGCATTTTGCTCTTTATAACAATGTACTTTTACCAAATGCTGTCGGAAGTACCACTGAACAAATGAGAGAGAATCCCAGTTAACTTTGTCTTCAGACACTGGCAGGTTTACTGGCACGTAGTGAGACTGAGAGTAATGGACTTATTTGAATGTGTTAATAATGCACAATAAAACTATCGACCTATCAGAGACTGACTTGTATTAAAGAACAAAATTCAAATAATTTCCTACTTTAGAAGTGTTACTGAAAAACAGAGCCTACAGAATGGGTTAATAGCATGACAGAGTTCAAATCTGTATGCATCCACAAGATCGTTGATGTGGATTCTGAGGGAAGAATTTTACTACAAACATCAGACAGAAGAAGTCTTTGCTAGTATGCCTAATGAAAATTATTTTCAATGTTGAATTCTAATTAGGAATTTCAATAAATGAAGCTAGATGAGACTAATTCAAAGCTATACAGATTTAGTATATCATTGGGCAGATATAAATTCCTGATATTACCATCTTGTAATTCATTTACTCTAGAGGTCTTTCAAAGAGATTTAATGAAGATGACTGAAGTTTTGGCAGGAATTGTGAACATAATCAGTGATGCTTTGCTGTATAGTTTTACATGAAAGAACATGCTGCTACACTGATTAAGCCGAAAGGTACACACATGTAGAAGGTTTGAAAATGAAGAAAACAAAATGTAAGAATGTTATGTCACCTTTGAAATATGAAGATAGGTTATTTTCTTGCAACTAAAGGACTAGAAACAGATTCACATAAAGTATGTGGTGTTTTAAACATGCATATATCAACAGACAGATGATCAAACAATTCATGGAGATGGAAGAATACCTACAGAAATTCATAATCGGGATGATACAATCCATGCACAAATTCATACTTTACCCGTCATATCTAACACTCCCTCTAAGAAAATTAGTTGAGCAGTGCAACAATGTAAAGTATTGCCAACTATGGCAGGAGAAGCAGCTCAGGGGATGTATAACATATGCCAGCATATCTAGCTAGAATTTTTAAATAATTATATATCATTTGTATATCAAACTGATTTATTCAAATGCTTGTGTTGAAAAACGTATTTGCAAAGCTGCTTGTATTAAAAAATGCACCAACATTGGGTCCTGCTGGACAGAAAGAAAAATGCGCCTGTATATCAGACTGTATTGTAACTATGGAAATTAATATATTGTAACCGAGGATCATGGAGGAGAATAGGTTAAGCTCAGTCTAGCTAACTTTGAAAAAACAGTTTGAAATTAATTTACCTGGTAGGTCATAAAGATTTATCTTACAATTATGATTGCAGCCAGAGATGAAATGTCTGTGAAAACAAAGACTAGGAATCCTTGTTGTATTGTCCTTAGCAGTGAGCTAATTGCTTCTCTGAAAGGATGTACGTTTGAAATTGTTTTATGACTCCCAGAAGCTGCAACAGGTCTTAGCAAAGCTTTAGCTGTGTAAGGCAACACATCTATGCTAAATTCTGGCAGCATCTAGTAAAAAAGGGTAGTGTGAGAGCCAGAAGTCAGATGACCAGATGTATGTGATGTAATTCTGTAATCAATCACTGAAATGATGTTTTAATACTAGATGACTCAGAAGTCTCAAGGTAGTCTGTTTTTGAAACCAGACATAGGAGGATAGCTCACCTACTTCATATTGCCTTGCTCTAGTAAGTGACACGGGAATGGTAATTCTTTAGATCAGTCAGGAAGATGTAGTGAGATTAGTTAAGTGCTATTTTTTCTGTATCTGTTCAAATCTATTCATGTGTTTTATTTTAATAGTTCCAGTGAGTGAAACTCTGGTTCTTATTGTAAATAGATATTCAGTATTTTCATGCTTTTTTATTATCCATTAGTAAATATATTTAAACTTTTCATTGTGGCTGGTCCTTTAGAGAATATTTTGACCATTGAGAGTATGTATATCTATTTGGTGATTCTGTGGCCACTCCTGAAAGCCTTACTGCACTGGCCAAACACTACCTTTTGTATGTGGCTGGTCCTTTAGAGAAGATTTTAACCATTAAGAGTATTTATATCTATTTGGTGATTCTGTGGCCACTCCTGAAAGCCTTACTGCACTGGCCAAACACTACCATTTGTGTTGATATTAATTTTACTCAGTATAATTAGGTACCCTTGTAAGAGCCTTAGAGTAGCTGGCCTTGATGTCCCTAGTGGCAATTTAATTACCTTATAGTCTGGGCAGAATGGGGCATAGCTAGTAAATCTGTGCCAGCCTTACCCAGGTGTGTACATATATATGTGAAAATCAAATCTCAAAGAGTATGTGTGTATCAGCTGCTTAGAGCAGGGACACAAAGAATTGGTTTTACAGAGAGGGTCATGGAGGACTTGCCTTGGGCACTCAGCTGAGGACTCAACTCTACAGCTGTGCCAGTGGGGAGTATGACTGGGGGCCTGGAGAGAGAGACAGAGAGAGAGAGAGAGTACCCAGCCCCCAGACTGAGTGTGTTCCCTGTGTGCTGTTAAGGGAAATTGTACTTGATGTAGAGAGCTGCATCTGTAAATAATGTGTGTATCCATTTTTCTTCCAAGTGAGCATCCCTCTCCAGTGTCAGTGGTGAGGATTCTGGCTCCTTGATTACTGGCCCAAAGGGGGATGTTACAAGTAGTAAGCTGCCTTCAGTTGGCCTGAGAAGCAAACTAAGTGATATGAGCTGTTAACAAAAGAGGTGATAATCACACACAGACTCCCACACATGCACACATACATATACACAAACACACACACTTAAGTAATTTGAAGCAACAATGTATTTACTTATTTACTTGACTATTTCCTTTGTTAACCAAATAGGTTGATTGACCAATGCAGTGCCCTTTTCAGTACTGAACAAGGGGGAACAGCTGCACAATGAACAGTAGCACAATACAGGAAGTGAAATATAAACAAAGTCATTACTAATACTTGACAAAGATATTACAGACAATAGCCATAGAACAGTGCTACAACATACAGTCAAATGAAATTATAAAATAATGCAAGATAAAGTCCCAATGTAAAAAAATGAGTACACTGAAGCAACTGTGTTTAGCAGTACTAGTTAGTTTAATTTATACATAAGTTAATGTAAATGAGCTCCTAAAGGTCATTGCTAAATGTCATGAGTGCAGGGTAATGTGTATAAGTTGCTGAAGAACAGAGTGTTATATGAAGCTGTATGAAGTTGTGGAAACATTTTAGAAAAAGAAACTACATGAAATTCAGAATGGAATGTTTAGCATTGGAATAATGAAATTCTGAGTTGTATGCACCTACAATGTTTGTTCCTTTTTAAGTCATTGTTTGATAGTTGAATAAATGTTTTTTTAACTGGATTCTTCCCTGACTTGACAAGGCATAGTATTCCATAATTGATCCATACAAATTGAATTTAATGAGTCACCTGAGTTGATGGTGGACTTGCTAATGTTCAGTAATTATTTTGTTGAGACCTTAATGTGTTATGAGATTTATAAGGATGGACAAGTCCATAAAATGGTAGGTATTGTTTAGTTTATCTATAAAATTATTAGTAAGTTTAAATTATGTGACAATCAGATTACTGTGAAAATCCAGTCTGTCTGATGTTTGAAAAGCCTGACAATGATGAGGTCTATTATGTAAATTAGCTGCACATTTGGCAGCCATTTTGTGGTTGCACACTAGTTTATGAATAACTGTTTTTAGTAGCTAGATTCATGTTGAAGTAGAACAAAGAAAGAGAATAACTCTAGTTGTTGTATAAGTGCATAGGTAGTTAGAAAGGGTAACCCTATGTAGAATAACCAGTTTCTTATGTTTTGGGGATTGAAAGGTCAATTTGCTCATTACAAGTTTTGATCAATTATAACACATAACAGTTTAATTTGAGTTGCCTCTTCAGTAATAGTACTAGATCTGTATGTGATGCTGGGCTATCAGCAAATTGGATGAGTTTATTTTTATTTATTTATTCATTAAGTATTTTTTAAGTATCAGATGTGATATATTTGGATATATACCAATATTATGAACAGACAAGTTATTTTTCAAATTTGGATTAAGTATTAGATGTGATTGGTTAAGCCTTTACTTGGTGACATGAAGGGATGGCTGTAATTTCAAAGCTGATACATTAATTTGGCTGAGCAAAGGATAGTCAAATTATCTGTAAGTTGACTATGGTAGAGTTGGGTAAGGTTCTACACATATTGTTACTTACAATGTTAAATAGCAGTAGTCCAAGAACTGATCCATGATGAATACCAACTATGAGGAGCTTAAATGAGGAGTATGTGTATTATTACTGAAATGCTAGAGATTGTTAGCCTACAACACAGCATAGAGTAATAAAGCTCTGACTATGGCCCAGGTGTTCTCAAATAGGTTAGTGGCTTTGGTGTCTTTAAGCAATGGCAGATGAGGATGGAAAAAGGGGGTGCACTTGGCTGAACTTTACATTTGATCCTTCCACCAGAGACACACAGTGAGGTGTTAGCTTCAAGACAAATTGCTTATGTGAGTAGATGATATTGAAACTAATAAAACAAGTTTACATAATTTAGTTGCTATTTAAAGCAATACTGAACTTCAGTGTATCTTTACTCTTATAGGTAATTTAATGCTGTAATGTTAGAGCATGAAACCATGGTGAAGGCTTTGATTAGTATGGACTAAAGATTTTTACTTATAAAAAGTGTTCTCTTTGTTACATTGTGAAAGTTTTCCATTTCTGAAATTTTGTAACTAACCCATCTGGGACATAACACTAGTGAATGTTATGAAGTGACTGTGTTCCTGGAAATTCTAATAGAGTAAATTTTACAAGGGAATTAATATAATAAATACCAGAAGTTGACATCAGGTAATATGCTGATTTCAAAGTGCTTCCTCCTTTCACATAAAAATGGCAACTAACCCCTTTAACTAAAATTTCCAAAAAAACACAAAAATAGAGAGAGAAGCCACTGCTGATTAAATTGAGAAGAGCAACAATATGGTATTAGTATTGCCACTAATATACACTTATAATTAAATTTTTCTTAAAAGTTGTCTCAGCACACTGCCAAGAAAAGTGCCATATTAATTTAATTTGTTTTATTTGTATTTGATCTCCATGGACCTTTTTTGGACTCAACCTTGGAGTGCTGTCTGGTTAAGTGACATAATGTTCACATGGAAGCAGGTAATTCAATTTACAATGACAGCAGTATTGGCATCTTTGAATTACAGTTTTTGAGTACAACTGACATTTCTACCTCAGTTAAAGAACTGGGTACTCTAAGTCTGCATTGAGTCTACTCTAAAAAATATAATTGATTCCTTTGGTAAAGAAAACACAAAGGTATGAAACATGGGTGTAATGAAATACCTTTTATAGAACCAAAATAGGTTCTGTAGTTACTTGAGTTTTCTGGCAAAAGGGACCCCATCCTTAGGAGTTATTAAGTTACCCTGCTTTTGCCTAAAATGGAAAGTATATAATTTCTTATGGACCAAAAATACAAATGCTAGTGTAGAAAAACAAATGTGCAGCTGAAATGTTTAATGTGTCAATTATACTTCATAGATAGACATAGTGTAAATGTGCATGTGCGTGTGTGTTGTGTCTGTGTTGTGTCTGTGTGTGTGTGTGTGTGTGTGTGTGTGTGTGTGTGTGTGTGTCAGATAGACTGAAACTATTGATCTATTGTAAAAGTAAACTTTTCACTATTCACCTGTTGTAAAATTATAATTCTCACTACTCACCTATTGTGAAATTATAATTCTCATTATTCACCTAATTCTAAGGCCATCTAGGAGGATCATTAATTAATAAGATTACATTTTTCTCTTTGTGATAAACATTTGCTGATAACCCAATTTGAGTGTTGTTTAAGTACATAGTATATTAACTCTGATCATGCTGAATGGAGTTTGAATGGAGTAAGCTGCCCACCTTTCCTCTTTACTGTTATATGTCCCTGCTTGATCATTATTGATTCTGTACTAGTGTACTGTCATTAAAAATTATAAATTATTACTTTTTATTTCTGTGGTACTTTGGATGTTGAGTGGTCTGTTCTGTTCTTTTCTTTTTCTATAGCATTTTTACTTTCCTTTAAAATATTCCTATTGTTTTAAGATAAAGGAATGCATCTGTTCCTTGGTGTTAGTCACTGTGTTTAATAATGTGTGACTGATTAAAAGCAAGAATGATATTTGTCATATTTTCTCAAAAAAGGTGTTGCTTTAGTTTCTTCTAATTCAAATTTCAAGATCTCATACATGTGTATGTTCATAATGAATTTGTAACATATTAGTTGTGCGGTTTATATCTCCTAATATCCTCACGGTTCTAAATCGTCTAAAACTTTACAATTGTTTTTGTCATTTAAGGCCGTTAAGAATTATCTCAACATACTGTATGACACAGGGAAATTTTGACAGCTTTCAGTGGGCATTAGCCTTACTTTTGTGAAGTATGTCTAAAAAGTGCACTTAGTGAGCCATGCTCACACTTCAGTCTGGCACTTGCTTTGTCGTACCATAGAGCAGTCTCTTTATGATTTAATAGTTATAATTATTTACAGTGGTGTAAGGTGACAGTGTGGTGCACTGACATTTTGTTTGGAACATCAAGCTTGGCATGATTTTATATTCACACATTAATATAATGACACCAAACTGTATTGTGTGATTTGCTGGAAGGAGTATCAATTAGGTTCATTAAGTCTGATACCATTGCACACAGTGAACATCAAAATGGTGTTCTAATCTTTCACAGTATATAAATACTGTCCACCAGTGGGTGTGGGAGTCATACCCTACCCATAGCAATATATAACCATCATTCAAGTTTCTTAACCTCAAGGAAAATGGAGAAACTGAACACATCACAATGATGAGTCACATCTGTGATAACTTTGCACCTGATGGCTTATTAGGCATCCATGACAATCAGTCTCAGGTGCTGATTAAAGAAAGCTTAACAGTCATGCAATAATTTAATTAAAATATTGTGTTGATTTATTAATAATCATCTGAATGATGATTATTTACTTTGATTATTGGAATGCATAGCTATACGACCTTAAATGTTTGCAGTTTCTCTCAGTGTGCTCTATGAGCAACATATGCAAATAATAATAGTATCTACTGATACTGAATAGAACTATAAAATGACAATCAAGTCATTGAGTAAAAATATTCATATGCCCTGTAATAAAATACAATAAAATAATGAAATAGTTGAGTGTTTTCATTTTATTAAATGTCAGACTTCATCAGAACATAAATAATCAGCATTCCCAGATATTTAAATTTTATGGAGTCCCAGGTATTTAAACTTTTAAGGAGCCATCATGTGGCCAGGAAATAGAGTGACAGCAGATCATGTCTGTAATTACTAAGTAATAAAATGCTATAAATTGCCAGAAATAAGCAAAAAAAATAGTTGCATATCACCATCAAAAGTTTCATCAACATTATTTGTATGTGTAATATTACAAAAAAACTTGCATAGTTCATAACAGCAAATAGTGAATACACAAAATAAAAACAAATGAATATATCTTTACTCCTTAACTTGGATTGCAGATTTAATTTTAATTACACTTGCTATACTACCATTCTCAATGAGACCTGGAAAACTTGTTGAATTGCATCTAAGTTGCCATAGTAACTCATGAAATTCCAATATGGTTTTTCCTCCCAAGAAGGCTGTACCTTCTCAACTGCAGAAAACAAGCACATGTCTGTGTAAGAGCAAACATTAGAATGCTTATCAAGGGCATTTCTCATGTTGCCCTTGGATATGCAATAGGTGTGTTGATATATATATATTTGTCCTAAGGCTTTTCTCTGTTTTACCTATATAAAATGTCTGGCATTCTGTGCAACAAGCCAAATAAATAATTCCCCACAGTATTACAGTTGAATCTATTAAACAGTTTGAACGTTTTTGCTCTGTGTAACTCTGGCCCTTGTAATCTATGTACTTACACTGACTACACTTGCCATACCTATGTGTCCCATTTAGTTATTGGTAGAGATAATTGTCTCACCACCTAACATCACAAAAATTCTCTTCAAATGTCATTTTAATATACAAAACAGAGTTCATTGCCTATGACATCTTGTGATATTCCCAAGTGAGGAAAAACTTCAACAGTGTTTACATATAACCCCACTGATGTTTTCAGAATGTAAATTGTAGGCCAGGACCATAGCTGCCTATTATAACTTAAGGCTGGTTTTAGGGTGTGTAACTGTGGAAGTCATACCTGTCATTTGGATAATAAGAGATGCATACACGTCAGAGCTTTATGGGCATATTTTTCCTCCAAATGAAATAGGTATCCCGTATCCAGTAATACTTCCTTGAATTTGTTTAACTCAATTTTTAAAACAGTGTGATCAGAGGTAGGCTTAGAAATTTTGCTCATTTATCCTTTAATGACACCTGTTTTTGATGGGAAGGGCGGTGACTACAAAAATGTAATTGGAAATTACTGTGACCCGCTTGACTGTGACCTGCTTGTCTGGTAACTGATAGGAATATTTCCTTTCCAATGAAAATCCTAAAAGGGTTAGACATGGATGTCTTTATCCTTCTGTTTCTTTTGTTATATTTTAATATCTCTTGAAATACTATTTTGTTATGTTATATACAATATAAACTATATGGGTATAAGTTTTGGATCAGCAAAAATTAACATTTCTTTTAGCAGATAATATTCTATAATATTAAATCTAAACAATCCAAATAGGATATTCTTAAAATTTTGAAAATGGTAGAAATATATAGCTGAGTTTTTAACTACATATTACATATTGATATTTCTGTGTACATACTCAGATATTTAAGGTAAATGGATTTGGTTCCTGAAATAAGTATATCACTTGAAGAACTTAAAATCTTTTGGGTGAAATACAAAGCAGGGATTCAAAGATGGCTGCCATTCTGTAAACACTACTGATCTACATCTCTGCATATAACCTGTGGAAATCTAAACCCTGAAGTGATATCAAGAACTTTTAAACAATAAATCTTGGTAAAAATAACTGCAACTTCATTCATTTAACCTTCAAGAAGTGAACAAACTAAGGGAAAATATACTATTTAATAGGATTATCACAGATTACTTGGCTCTGAAGAGACTCTCAAACAAAGGAAGTGTGTATTCAGTATACTCTGAGCTCCACTACTGATACAAAATGTCGAAGGAAGACAAAAATATGGACACAACTACTACAAAAACGAAACTGTCAGAACTGCAATCACCGGAAAAAGATGTTACTTCGAAACGACAAAAAAATTATTAAACAACAAGAACAATCAAAACTAGGGACTAAAACTAAACCTGATCAAATGCTGAACATGGAGGATATCAAAACTGCTCTGTTACCCATTCAAGAAGCTCTGAAAGAATTAACTGTACAAGTACAAACTTTTGGAATCTCCTGTACTCAAATTCTTGAGAGAATGGATAAAAGTGAAGCCGGGATAGCAGAAAACGAAGACAAAATAAACCTGCTAGCAAAAAAATCAGATACACATGAGCTGGATATTCGTGCTATTCAAGCTAAAATAACTGATTTAGAGGCAAGATCTAGAAGGAACAACATAATTGTCAGAGGAATACCGGAGTCTGTACAATATAATGACTTAATTACATCCATCCTACAAATATTTACAATTATTTTTAAAGATCCTGATTTGCCAAAACAAATAATTATAGAAAGAGCACACAGAGCTTTGAGGGAAGCACAGGCTTCTAACAGCCCAAGACCTGTATATGTTAAAATACTGAATTATCAAGATGTTAGCAAGATTCTCTCAACTATTAAAAAAATGGAGGATATGTTATGTGGAACAATAATAGAATTTCTGTGACTCAGGACTTACCTCTGCAAATCAGGCAAGCTAGACAAATGTTATCTCCTTACTGCAAATTTCTTATTGAAAAACACATAAAGTTTCAGATGAAATATCCCAATACATTAATATTCACAGTTGATGGGTCCAAATATTCGGTTTCATCAAAAAATGAAGTAAAAGTTACCTTTTTGAAGCTTTTCAAGGCTTTACCTGCTTCAGAGACTTGATCTGGCTTTCCGTTGCGACTGGCATGGCATCCGAGTTTGGATTTAGCTGCTGCTGTGGATCGAGGTTTTGGTAATCCTTTGTTTGCTTGTTTTTCTGTGTTAGGCCCCTCTTTGTTGAGATAAGAGCTCGTTTTTTAAATCCTGGACATTCGCGAGTATTTCCTGAAGTTTTACAGCCTTTGCGAAGGCTGCTCCTCTACGAAGAAACAGGAAATTATTGTGGTGCTTCTGAGGGTGTGATATTCATTGTGACACTTCCGGGAGTTCATCGCTATTAAGGTTCCCACTTCGCGATTGTCTGGACTGATTTCCAGGCTTGGAAAACCGAGGAGGACTATGCTGGTTTGAATAAAAGTAAAAGAAACATTGAAGGATGTTGTGTAATAGTACTTTAAGCACATATTTACAAGCTGTTACAATTTTAGTTCCCCTAATGATCAAACATTCTTAATTTTAAAATATATTAATGCTGAACAAGGAATGGATGGACAGGTAAGCATTTAGGGCAAGGTTCTGATGAAAGGAACCAGTTATTCCCCTAATATCATTAAGTTTTCTGTATATGGTAATTATACTGGATACTATACTTTTTTTCTTTTTTTTTCTTCTTTTCTTCTGTCATATAGTAAAGACCCAGATATGTGAGATGTCTATTTATAATACTGATAACTGCTGATGTCATTAGCTAAAACATCTGACATTATCTACTGTTAATATTGATATTAGGGAAATTAACTAGTTGGGTTTTTTGGATGCTTATATGACTATAATTTTACAATCAAAAAGTAAAGTCCACAACTGTGGCAGGTTAGCGCGTAGGTTCCAAAAAATACTGAAAATAATCTTGAACAAGGGTAAACCACAGCGTTAGCAGGAACTAATCACCATATGAAAAAATCCAAAGGAATATGATGTAAAAACTCCAACATTAATCCAAAATAGACAGAAAAACAAACAGGATGGAAGAAGCTACATAGCGAAAGCACTCATCCTGTTTGTTTTTCTGTCTATTTTGGATTAAAGTTGGAGTTTTTACATCATATTCCTTTGGAATTTTTCATATGGTGATTAGTTCCTGCTGACGCTGTGGTTTACCCTTATAATTTTACAATAATGCAGGTTATTATTTTTTTTCTCCTTTGTTTGCTGTTTGACCAAGAGAAAATAATGTTGACTAAAAATTGAACTTTCATTTTATCTTATAAACAAGAGGTTTTATTATATGTAATTTGTATTGTTTCATTAGAGGTGTATTTAGATATCAAGAAAGTTAATTATCTCTACACAGCAGATATATATATATATATATATATATATATATATATATATATATATATATATATATACATATATATTTTGTTTGGCTGCTTTTATACAGAAATATTTTTATCAGGATAGCTTAATCAATACTTATATGAGGTTTCTAGTTAGACAATCAAAGGTATGAAAAAACTTATATATGTTATTCTATAAATAATTTTTTATATGATTTACTCAAAAATAATTGATACAAGAGATGTTGATTAATAGTAGTGTTTAGTAGGGAATGTTTAGATTAGACTTTGTAGAATTAGGGTTAGTTGTTATAGGTTCTGCTTATATTATATGTGTCATTTATTGTCACCAGAAGAATATATCAAGGTTTATATTAGTAATTATTATAATTATTTACCCTGTACAAGACCTATACATGTCCTGGTCCAAGGGTAGAGGGTAGGCACTGGTATGGGACGGGATTTCAAGAATGCTTCCAAACCATATATATCTTTAAAATGTCTCTGAGTACATTCGATTTTTTCTTTTTAAAGGTTTGTAATAATGAATAACAGAGTAAAATGTGGGAAATAGACTCATGGAATGCAAAAGGGCTCCAGAGCTTAAAGACGAGGAAATTATTTCTTCATTTACTTTTGCAGTCTAGGGCGTGTTTTACACTACTTCAGGAAACTCACCTAACTAATGATCAATGGGCAGAGATCAAGAAAAGGAAGTGGATTAGAGAGGTTATAGCCTCAGAAATTAAGACCAATAGTGCAGGAGTAGCTATTGTTATTAAAAATCAATATCAAGGGAAGATTTTGGACTCTAAAATAGATAAAGAAGGAAGGTGGTGCTTTGTTACCCTCTCACCTACTCTCCATGATAAACCTATTTTACTTTGTAATGTACACGTACCATGCAGTAATCAACAATGTTTTATAGCATCACTTTACCCGCTTTTAAACCAATATAATAACTATTATATAATAATAGGAGGGGATTGGAATTCCTATCAGAATCCGAAGTTGGATAGGTCTTGTCCACAAAGGTCATTCAATAGACAAGCGGTGGTCGCACTAAATGATTTGAAAGAAGATTTTCAACTATATGACCCTTTTAAATATCTAAATAACCATTTCAATACAAACAATTTTACTTTTTATTCACCATGTCACAAAATGTGGTCTAGAATAGACTTCTTTTTGATTTCACAAACAATGACTAATTTTGAACCATTAGTTCTCATACATGCGCGTTATTTATCGGACCATTCAAAAATTTCATTAAGTTTTTCTAAAGATTCTAAACATAATTTGTCTCATAGGGGTTATAATTGGTCTTTAAACCCAAATCTATTAAATAAAGAAGAAATAATACATGAAATTACAGATGTTCTTAATAGCATACTAGTTAAGTTGGAGAAACTACAACATTCTCCTGATATAGAATGGGCAACAGTTAAGACACAAATAAGAGGGATCTTCTTGCAAAAAGCTTCATATTATAAAAAAATGCATATTAGAGAGATACAAGATTTGGAAGTTAAAATAAATTCACTTGACCAAGAGTTGATTCAGAATTACAACAGTCAAACAGAGGTGGAATTATTCAAATGTCAAAAAGATCTTTTCTTAATTCAAAATAATAGGATGACATTTTATGAGCATGAAATGTTAGCGAGATATGCTAATCATATTCAAACACCATCAAGGGCATTAGCTAGAATCATTAATCAATCAAAAACAGCATCTTTAATCTCGGAAATACATTTGGACAACACAATATATTCTAAAACCAAAGATATTGTTAATGTTTTTGAAAGAATATACTCTGATATTTATGCTGATCAAAAGGATCTATCCTTAAACAGGTCTAATAAAGAATTTTTTCAGAAAATTAGTTTCCCAAAAATAGATGATATTTCCCAAGAAGACCTTATTAAACCTATACTGGGTGAAGAAATAACTTATATAATTAAAAACTTCAAATCATACAAGGCACCGGGGCCTGATGGCCTGACTGCTGAATTCTACAAAACTTTCTGCGATATTCTTGGTAAAATACTCTTGATTGTATTTAATTATATAATTAATAATAAAATTAATGATCTCCATTTTAACGCATCAAAAACTATTCTTATACCTAAAATAAATGCTGATAACCAGAATCCTGATAATTATAGACCAATTTCACTTCTAAATGTTGATATGAAAATTTTGACTTCTATTTTGGCTAATAGATTGAAAAGAATAATGAATCAAATAATTTCTAGTGAACAAGCTGGTTTTATAACTGCCAGAGAAACAAGCGACAATACATTAACACTACATTCATTAACCTCTTATGCTAAACAAAAGAATTTAAATATTTATGCACTCATAATTGATGGGCAAAAGGCTTTTGATAGGGTTAATATAGAGTTATTGTTTGACACTTTGCCATATTTTAATATACCCCAGGAATTTATATTATGGTTACAAATCTTATATACTAATCCTTACACCACTTTATATATCAACAAAAGTTTTTCTAAAAGAATACAACTTAAAAATGGAACACAGCAGGGCTGTCCTTTGTCTCCCTTGTTGTTTAATATATACCTAGAGCCTTTATTTTTATATATTAAACAGAATGTATATCATAATGCCCCTATATTATATGGAACAAAATATCCATGGCGGCGTTTGCAGATGATCTTAATATATACTGCACAACACCAATTTCAGACACTGAAAAATTACTGAAAGTGGTGGAGGACTTTTCAGTAATATCTAATTACAAAATTAATCTTAAAAAAACAAGCATATTTCCTTTAAAAATTACCAAACCCTTTTCGCTTCTCCCATTGGCGGGACAGGTAAAATCTGAAGATAAAATTAAATACTTGGAGTATTACCTTTTCTACAGATGATAAGGATTTTTATAATACCAACATTAAATTAGTCTGGGATCACATACTATTTGATTTTAAGAGATGGAATAATTTAAAGTTACCTGTATTAGCAAAAGTTGCAATTATTAAAATGACTGTTTTACCCATATTATTATATATATATTTAGATCTGCTCAAGTGTTAATTTCCAAGGTTTTTTTTTAAACAAATTCATAGAGAATTGGCTAAATTTATTTGGGACCCAAGAAAGACCAGGATATCATATGATAAATTGATGACTCCAAAAAATAAAGGGGGATTGGATTTACCAAATTTTGAAACTTACTATTTAATAATAAACTCGAACAGAATCTTAAGAATTGCCAATTATGACATATTTAGTAATACATGGTCACCAATGTGGGTAACTTTGAACTATAAACACATTTTGAATTTGAATATTAACCCCAAATCAGTACCTTTCATAGGAAAGGAAAAGCTTAAATTATATGATATAATGGATCACATTAAATTATATATAACATCATTACAAAATTTATTTGAATCCTTAAATCTTATGCAGCATATGATGGTCTTCCAACCTTTTTCATAGAAATCCTAACTTGAAAATTAATAATAAATTAATAAATCTTAAAAACTTTCCTCTTATGATGAATTTAACCTTACTTGATATATATCACTACTTAAAGGAGTCCATTAATACAATAAGACATGAAATGAATCTGCCCAAATCATATTTAACTATTTTGAGGCAGATCAAAGAACTCTCTATAAGTTACTTTAATGACTTTAAAATTAAAGATGAGAAAATAACAAAATGTTTCAATTTGTGGCAAACTCTTCAACAAGATGTCAAATTTATAGCAGCCACTAACAAACTAATAAAGGATCTTAAATTTCAGAATACAGTTCTCATGTCAAAATATTGGAGGGATAAACTGCCACTTACAGAAGAAAAGCAATTACTGAAGTCAATTAATCTAACAACGAAATCAATATATTTTCAAAAATTAATGTATACTCAACTTATGATTTTTAATAACGCCTATTATACATGCCTTAGATTGCACAAGTTTAATCCTAAAAATCTCCAAATTGCCCATATTGTAAAGATCAAGCAGCAGATCTTCTTCATATGTTCTGGAGTTGTAAATGTATTTATAAACTTTGGAATTCCTTAAAATTACAGCTTCAAAAGATGGGATATCAAAGTTCAAAACTTTCATGGGAATTCATGATATTACTTATTCCTCCAAAACAATTTCCTAGATCCCAAATCACTATATTTATTAATATTTTTTTTATTAATGAAACTTTATATAGTTACAAACTGGTTAAATCCATCTCAAACGTCATGGGACAATTTTAGGACTTTAGCAATAAGATACATATTAGCCCACAAACTACTTCTGAAGGATCATAATAAAAATATCAATAATCCAAAGATATGGGAGGAAATTTTTAATATCATATTGGCGTAATATATAGAGATCGAGTGTAGTGTGAGACATATATACCCTTAAGGAAAAAGCTGTTAATAAGTAAAAGATTGAGATATCTGATCTATTTATAATTCTTTTCATATGTTCTTGTACAATCTGTTGTTACATTTGGAAGCATTCATGTAAATATTGTATATATGTTTTGTGATTGTATTAGACATAATAGTTAGAATGTAGTAATATTTTTGTTTTGTTTAAGTTTGTATGGAAAATGCTAAAACAATAAAGACTTATTATTGAAAAAAAAAAGAAATACAAAGCAGAGTCAGTATCACTCACCATTTCAGTGTAAGTCAGTGAAGCAATAACATATGATCTGACATCAGGGACTAAACTCAAGTTTAATTTATTGGTGAAACCCCCAATAACTACAAGTCAATGTTACCCCAGTTACTCTATTTTGTCTCATGTATCTCACCAGATAATTTATAAACATTTTATAAATTTTTATTTGACTAAAGAGAAGAAATCCAAGAATCGGATTGAAAAGTATATTTGACCCTAAAACTAAAGGTAGTTTAAAGTTACCAAACACTTGTTTATTTTTTCTAGTTTTACTAAGCTTCTATTTCAGGTCACTATGAACCCAGCCTGTCTAATATCCTTTTATGGATTCATGTGGTAATGTCTCAAATGAAAGACTTTGGCTGATCATGTAAACCTATTTCCTTCATTGACAAAATTGCAAAGTATTGCAATTTTTTTCCTTATTACTTAAAAGTACTTATTTTTGATTTTTATTCTTTATTAAAAAAATTGATATAGGTTCATAAGTTCATACTAAGCTATCTGCCCTGGGGCATTTATATGCCTAGCCAGAATGTGTTTGGCTTTCGCCACCCATTTTAAATTTATTTTGCTATGCCCTTTTTCGAGATTAGTATACTGTGCCTCTGTCTAACAGTGACACAGAAGTGATACCCGGGGTAAACCTATGATCTCCCATCCACTCATCAAGATTCCACTTGAAGAGAGTCAATGAGGGACTCTGCCTAACCTGGACTGGGATTTTATTCCAGAGTGAAGGGAGCCTCTGGGTTATGAATCTGTCCCTCCAGCATGTCCTATTTATTTCAGTGCTGAGGTTCAAGTCTCTCGAGCGCGTAGCTCGATGGGATTTGGATTTTCTGAGGTGCAGCATGTCTATTAATTCTGGGTTGGACATGGCTTTATACGTCAGGCACAGATCGCCTCTGAACAGGCGGTATGCCACTGAGTAGAGCTGGAGTTTCTTTAACCGGGCAGCATATGGCATCTGTTTGAGCCCTTTGATCCTCTTGGTGAGGTACTTTTGGGGTCTTTCCAGTTGCTGCAGGTGTCTGGTAAGGTACATCCCAAAAGGGGCATTGTACTCAATTATGGGCCTGATGAGGGATGAGTAAAGAGACACGATGACCTCCCCTGATCTAGATGTGAATCCCTTCATGATTAGGTGGGCTATATAAAATGTTTTTCTAACCACTTTGGCCACGTGGTTGTCAAATGAGAGATTGCTATCAACTTGGGTCCCCAGGTCCCTAATTACTTCTTCTGTACTTAATGGATTACTACCTATGTGGTAATTTGTGGGCACTTTGTTTTTGCCAAAGGGGATGACTATACACTTTTTGGCATTCAGCTTGAGGCCATGGCTCTGGCACCAGTTGTCTGTTTCTATGAGGCCCTTTTGGAGGATGCTTGTGTCAGCTGGAGAGTCGATTATGGCGCCCAGTTTGCAGTCGTCTGCGAACTTGGTCAGCCACCGTCCTTCCATGTTGGCCTGTACCTCCGAGAAATATATACCGAACAGGAGAGGTCCCAGGACTGAGCCTTGTAGGACACCACTTGTAACTGGTTTGGAGTCTGACATGGCTCCAGCAATTCTAACCATGTGGGTTCTGTCCTTGAGCCAGTTTGCAATCCATCTAGTGACATAAGGGTTTATATTTAAGCTGGTGAGCTTATCTATAATGCCCGAGTGGGGTATTGTATCGAAGGCTTTTGCGAGGTCCAGGTAGGCTGTGTGGACCACTTTCCCCTCATCAATGGCCTTGATGACTGTTTCAAAGAAATCAACCAGGTTTAAGAGGCAGGATCTGCCCTTAACATAGCCGAACTAGGGAGGATCCAGTGTCTGTAGGTCCCCAATATCTTTATTTATGAGGTCCATGATGATCCTTTCCATAGATTTGCAGACCAAGCTAGTCAGGCTTATGGGGCGATAGTTTCCAGGATCCATTGAGGCACCACCTTTATGGAGAGGGACCACTGTTGCTGTACGCCACTCTTTGGGCACATATCCTGTAGTAAGGCTGAGATTGAACAGTAGTTTTTTGTTTGGGTTTAGTTCTTCTTGGAGTTCATGTAGGACACAGCCCAGGACACCGTCTGGTCCCATTGATGCTGTGTTTTTTGCTTTGGAGAGGCCGGCTCTTACCTGAGCATCTGTTAATGATTTTCTATTTTGAGAACCTCTTTTAGAAAACATTGCTCCTACAATTTTGGATCTTCATTCTTTATTAAATAACATCGATATATTTATTGAGTTTTGCTTTTGGCAAATTCTTTTACACAAACCAGATGCTGCAATAAGATAATGCACCATTTCATGTTGAACTGCTTCCTATGTTAGTTAAAGTGAATCTCTCCATTCAACAGAAACAACATAAGTTCAATCAATACTATACTTTAAAAGTAGTACCTAAAAATGTCAGTTCATCAAAGGTTCATAGATGTGAACTAGGCTAATGGCCCTGGAGCCTTTACAAGCCTAGCCCATAGGATTACCCTGGCATCATGCCACCACACCTTAGTTCCCAGTGCCTCTGTCAAGTAAAGCCACGGGAGTGATCCCTGGGGTGAATTTTATATTTCTCATCCACTCATCAAGATTTCTATTGAAGAGGGCCAGTGAGGTGCTCTGATTGACATGTATGGGACGTCTATTCCATAGCATGGACAGTCTCTGGGTTATGAACCTGTCCTTCCAGCATGTTCTGCTGATTGTGGTAATGAGGTTGAGGTCTCTAGAGTGTGTGGTGCGGATGGATTGCAATTTCTTTAGATGTAACATTTCTAACAGAGCTGGGTCAGACATGGCTTTGTAAGTCAAGCAGAGATTGCCTCTAAGTAGGTGCTACGAGACAGAGAATAGTTGGAGTTATTTTAATCTGTCCATATAGGACAAATATTTAAGGCCTAGGATTCTCTTTGTGAGGTACTTTTGTGGCCTCTCCAGTTGTTGCAGGTATTTAGTGGGTACATGCCAAATGGGACATTATACTCAATGACTGGCCTAATGAAGGAAGAGTAGAGGGAGACAATGACCTCTTTCTTCCTGGATGCAAAACCCTTAGTAATGAGATGTGCCACATAGAAGGACTTTCTGACCACAGTGGAAATGTGGTGGTCAAAAGAGAGATTGCTGCCAACCTGTGTTCCCAGATGTCATAATGCCTTCTGTGTTCAGTGGACTACCATCGATGTGGTAATTCATGGGAACTGGGTTTTTTCCAAAGGGGATAACGACACATTTTTTGGCATTGAGCTTAAGGCACCTTTCAGATTTGTCATGGTTTGCCACTCTGATATTAATGCCATTCCATAAAATGTGATAAAGATACTTCTAAACTTATTTCATCTTGGATGAATTACTCCAAAAATATAAATTCTCGTATCTTTATAATTTCATTATAAATTATAAGTATTACTTTGGCAGTCCATTTGCAAAATTTTTATATTTATCTTTTAAAGAAAATAAATATTTTTGCAGCTTGCAGAATGTATGCAAGCTATTATCCTAGACAAAATGTATTATTCAGGAATTGTACTTATCTTTTAAAGAAAATAAATATTTTTGCAACTTGGTAATTGATTTGGCAGAAGGTATGCAAGCTATTATCCTATCCTAAATGTATTAATCAGGACTTGATGATGCTGTACAGTGCTTACTCATTTCCTCATCAACAGGAATGGATAAATTATCTTTCCCACATTGTTCAGTATATGTAATGGATGCTTGATCACTGACTCCTTTCATATATTTTAGTCTACATATTTCAAAAGTGTTTGGTCTTCTGTTTGAATGAATCCTTACAAAAGTCATATTATCTCCAATGGCCAAGATTGTAGAAGGTATCATTATCTTTTAGATATAGTGACAGACAATATCCCTACAGGAGTTTATGTCTTCTTATGTGTAACCTTATTATCACTGATTGTGGGGCTAAGTCCTTGTTAAAAGATAAAAATTCTCAATACGTTTGTGGAAATCTTATTTAAAACCATGTCTAGAATCATGGACATTTTCCAGCCAGTTTATTTCATATATGAGAAAGGATTTTAATATATGGGACCACCTGACACAACTCACAATCTATATAACTCAGTAGGTTAATGTGTAGATTTCTGTTTAATTAGGAAGAATTACACTAGTATTAAGTGTGTGCTGTACATTTCTGGTCTAATTTGACAAAACTAGAGGTTAGTATAAATGCTTGTTTTGAGGAACAAATCGTTTAACTTCATACTGTGTCTGTTTATTATAGTTAAATGTGTAATTCAGATGACTTCAAACTGATGATTCAGCTTCAGAAACAAGCAACATGTCCTTTTGTGGTAATGTTTCGATGCTAAGTTGCAAGTCTTGTGCTCATAGGAGCGAGAGCTACATTCTCTGCTGAACATCTGCTTCAGTTTCAGATACTTGAAGTAAATTATATCAAATATAATATAGCTTAACATTAGTTATTACTATGTTTTAGTTCTCGAATTACAATGTTTGTACAACCTAGCCAATACAGAACTGTTGTTTCAATTTTATACACCTACAGTGGATATAAAAAGTGTATGCACCCCTGTTAAAATGCCAGGTTTTTGTGATATAAAAAATGAGACTACAATAAATAATTTCAAAACATTTCCCACCTTTAATGTGACCTATAACCTGTACAGTTCAATTGAAAAACAAACAAATCTGTTAGGGGAAAAATATAAAAAATACAAAATGTACAATAAGCTGGGTGCATAAGTGTGCATACCCTTAAACTAATACTTTGTTGAAGAACCTTTTGTTTTAATTACAGCATTCAGTCTTCTTGGGTAGGAGTCTATCAGCATGGCACATCTTAACTTGGCAATATTTGCCCACTCTTCCTTGCAAAAGGCTCCAAATCTGTTAGATTGCAAGGGCATCTCTTGTGCACTGCCCTCTTCAGGTCACCTCACAGATTTTCTATTGGCGTTTGGTCTGGGCTCTGGCTGGGCCATTCCAAAACTTTAAATTTATTTTGGTGAAGCCATTCTTTTGTTGATTTTAGATGTATGATTGGGATGATTGTCATGTTGAAAGGTGAAATTCCTCTTCATCTTCAGCTTTCTAGCAGATGCCTAAAGGTTTTGGGCCAGAAGTGAGTGCTATTTGGAACTATTCATAATTCTTTCCACAGTTCCAGCTGAAGAAAAGCAACCCCAAAACATGATGCTTTCACCACCATGCTTCACCATGGGTATGGTCATCTTTTGGTGCTGCAAATAGCTGTTTTTTCCCCAAACATACCTTTTGGAATTGTGGCCAGAAAGTTCAAACTCGGTCTCATCAGACAATAACACATTTTCCCACATGGTTTTTGGAGACTTGATGTATTGTTTTGCAAATTTTAGCTGGGCCTGGATGTTTTTGTGTGTAAGAAAATGTTTTCGTCTTGCAACCCTACCCTATAGCCCAGACATATGGAGAATATGGGAGATTGTTGTCACATGTAGTACACAAACAGTATTTGCCAGAAATTCCTGGAGCTCCTTCAGTGCTGCTGTAGCTCTCTTGACAGCCTTCATGACCAGTTTTCATGTTGCCTTTTCATCAGTTTTGGAGGGACATCCAGTTCTTTGCAACATCACTGTTGTCCCATATTTTCTTCACTTTTTGATGACTGTCTTCACTGTGTCCCATGGTATATTCAATGCTGTGGAATTTTTTTTGTACCCTTCTCCTGACTGATACCTTTCAGCACTGAGATCTTTTTGATGCTTTTTAAGCTCTCTGTGAACCATGGCTTTTGCTGTAGTAGGCAACTGAGAAAATGTCTGGAAAATCCTACTAGGACAGCTGAACTTTATTTGGGGTTAATCAGAGTCTCTTTAATGGATTGCAGGTGTGTACCCAAAAAGACTGAATGTTGTAATTAAATCAAAAGGTGCTTCAACTAAGTATTAGTTTAAGGGTGTGCACACTTATGCAACCAGCTTATTGTACATTTTTTATATATTTCCAGATTTGTTTTTCAATTGAATTGTACAGGTTATAAGTCACATTAAAGGTGGGAAAAGTTTTTAAATGATTTATTGTGGTCTCATTTTTTTATATCACAAAAAACTGACATTTTAACAGGGGTATGTACACTTTTTATGTCCAGTGTATTTTTCCCTGCTGTCAAGCTATTTCAAATCAGCCTATCTGTATTTCAATACATACCTCTCAACTGTCCAGATTTTGGCAGAATGTCCAGATATTTGCCTCATATCTGTGGCATATTTCTCATAAAACTGTAGTTTTCTGGCAAATCACTGGCAAATCATTGAGGACTGAACTAAGAAAATAATAGGAGAGAAAATTTCATAATTAAATACCAGATCAGTTGAGGCCCAGGTTAACAATGACCACCACCAGTACTGTTAGCCAACAGGGTGCTGGTGGAAATTGGCCTACTGTTGGCCGAAGAAGTAGAGGAGGGGGAAGGCATGCCCAAAGGCAGGAAGAGGGGAGGAAGGTTAGGAGTGTAGTACTGAGGGTAGGAACTTTGAATGTTGGCAGTATGACTGGTATAGGGAGAGAGCTAGCTGATATGATGGAGAGAAGGAAGGTTGATATATTGTACGTGCAAGAGACCAGATGGAAGCGAAGTAAGTTCAAGTGTATAGGAGGCGGGTTCAAATTGTTCTATCATGGTGTGGATGGCAGAAGAAATGGGGTAGGGGTTATCCTAACAGAACAGTATGCCAAGAGTGTTTTGGAGGTAAAGAGAGTGTCTGATAGAGTGATGTTTATGAAGCTTGAAATTGATGGTGTAATGATGAATGTTGTTAGTGCATATGCTCCACAAGTTGGGTGTGCGATGGATGAGAAAGAAAAATGTTGGAGTGAGTTGGATGAAGTGGTGGTGAGTGTACCCAAGGGGGAGAGACTAGTGATTGGAGCAGAGTTCAATGGGCATGTTGGTGAAGTGAACAGAGGGGATGAGGAAGGGATGGGTAGGTATGGTGTTAAGGAGAGGAATGCAGAAGGTCAGATGATTGTGTATTTTGCAAAAAAGGATGGACATGGCTGTGGTGAATATGTATTTTAAGAAGAGGGAGGATCATAGGGTGACGTACAAGAGTGGAGAAAGATGCACACAGGTGGATTATATGCTATGTAGGAGGGCCAGTCTGAAGGAGATTGGAGACTGTAAAGTAGTGACTGGGGAAAGTGTAGTTAAGTAGCATAGAATGGTGGTCTGCAGGATGATGTTGGTGATCAAGAAGCGGAGGAGGAGTGTGAAAGCAGTGCCAAGGATTAAATGGTGGAAGTTAAAAAAGGGTGATTGTGAGGTGGAGTTCAGGGAAGAGTTAAGACAGGCACTGGGAGGCAATGAAGAGTTACCCAATAGCTGGGTAACTACACCAGAGCTAGTAAGGGAGACTGCTAGGAAGGTGCTTGGTGTGACATCTGGACAGAGGAAGGAGGACAAGGAGACATGGTGGTGGAATGAGGAAGTACAGGAGAGTACACAGAGAAAGAGGTTGGCAAAGAAGAAGTGGGATTGTCAGAGAGATAAAGAAAGTAGACAGGAGTATAAGGAGATGAGGTGCATGGCAAAGAGAGAGGTTGCAAAGTCTAAGGATAAGGCATATAAAGAGTTGTATGAGAGATTGGACACTAAAGAGGGAGAAAAGGACCTATACTGATTGGCTAGACAGATGGACAGAGCTGGCAAAGATGTGCAGCAGGTAAGGGTTATAAAGGACAGTGAGGGAAACGTACTCACAAGTGAGGAGAGTGTGTTGAATAGATGGAAAGAGTACTTTGAAGGGCTGATGAATGAAGAGAATGAGAGAGAGAGAGAGAGAGAAGGTTGGATGATGTGGGGATAGTGAATGAGGAAGTGAAGCAGATTAGCAAGGAGGAAGTAAGGACAGCTATGAAGAGGATGAAGAATATAAAGGCTGTTGGCCCAGATGACTTACCAGTGGAAGCATGGAGGTGCTTAGGAGAAATGGCAGTGGAATTTTTAACCAGCTTGTTTAATGAAATTTTGGAAAGTCAGAGGATGCCTGAGGAGTGGAGAAAAAGTGTTTTGGTACCTATCTTTAAGAATAAGGGTGATGTGCAGAGCTGCAGTAACTACAGATGGATAAAATTGATCAGTCACAGCTTGAAATTATGGGAAAGAGTAGTGGAAGCTAGGTTAAGAAGGGAGGTGATGATTAGTGATCAGCAGTACAGTTTCATGCTGGGAAAGAGCACTACAGATGCAATGTTTGCTCAGAGAGTGTTGTTGGAGAAATACAGAGAAAGTCAGAAGGAGTTGCATTGTGCCTTTGTGGACTTAGAGAAAGCATATTACAGGGTGCCTAGAGAGGAGTTGTGGTATTGTATGAGGAAGTCGGGAGTGGCAGAGAAGTATGTAAGAGTGGTATGTACAAGGGTAGTGTGACATTGGTGAGGACTGCGGTGGGAGTGACAGATACATTTAAGGTGGAGGTGGGATTACATCAAGGATCAGCTCTGAGCCTTTTCTTATTTGCAGTGGTGATGGACAGGTTGACAGATGAGATTAGACAGGAGGCCCCGTGGACTATGATGTTTGCAGATGACATTGTGATATGTAGTGAGAGTAGGGACCAGGTTGAGGAGACCCTGGAGAGGTGGAGATATGCTTTAGAGAGGACAGGAATGAAGGTCAGCAGGGCTAAAACAGAATATGTGTGTAAATGAAAGGGAGGGTAGAGGAATGGTGAGGATGCAGGGATTAGAGTTGGTAAAGGTGGATGAGTTTAAGTACTTGGGATCAACAGTACAGAGTAATGGTGAGTGTGGAATAGAGGTGAAGAAGAGAGTACAGGCAGGGTGAAATGGGTGGAGAACAGTGTCAGGAGTGATTTGTAACAGACGGGTACCAAACAAAGTGAAAGGGAAGGTCTACAAGAGGCTAGTGAGACCAACTATGTTATATGGGTTGGAGAAGGTAGCATTGATGAAAAGGCAGGAGTCAGAGCTGGATGTGGCAGAGTTAAAGATGTTAATATTTGCACTGGGTATGACTAGGATGGACAGAATTAGGAATCAGTATATTAGAGGGTCAGCTCAGGTTGGACAGTTTGGAGACAAAGCAAGAGAGGCAAGATTGCGTTGGTTTGGACAAGTCCTGAGGAGGGATGCTGGGTATATTGGGAAAAGGATGCTAAGGATGGAGCTGTCAGGTAAAAGGAACAGAGGAAGGCCTAAGATAAGGTTTATGGATGTGATGAGAGAGGACATGCAGGCAGTTGGTGTGAAAGAGCATGATGCAGAGGACAGGAAGAAATGGAAACAGATGATCTGCTGTGGCGACCCCTAACGGGAACAGCTGAAAAAAGAGGACGATGATGATTTAAGTTTCAGACTTCATATCCTTCAGAAAATTCATGTTAATGCAATACCTGTTAGTTTGTCAACTTTCTAAGCTTGTAAGAGCAATACTTAAAATGTATCCCTTTGTTTGGGCCTTTGTCCCCCATTGTTTGTGGATTTGTCCAGATATTTTGCTCTAAAAGGTTGAGAGGTATGTTTCAATATGGTGAATGTCACTTTTTCTATTTTTCATATATTACACATGTTGAATATGGTGCTGCAGAACTTTGTCATGCACTTCATTTCCTGATTTTCACTATGGTAGCATTTTATATATGTCTTTTATATGCATTTAAAAAAAAAAAACAAGTTAAAAATTTTCAGTAGTTAAAATAGGCTCAAGAATATGGATGACCCTCTTGAACTTCCATTCCAATGGAGTATAGAGAATTTCGAAATGGGCTGTATTAACCCAGTCTCCTTCTCCAGGTGAGTGACTGATTGGTAAAACCAGAGGAATAGGCTGGATTACCTTATCAGCAGGGCTTGCTGTACAGCTAGTCCAAGATTAAGTCATTACTAGGCAAGAAAGAGAGGACTATGCCCAGACTGATTATAATAAGTAGCACAGGATGTCTCATCCTTACAGGATCACATGAAATGAGCAGGCCCTCCATCCCTCCATGGTTTGTAGAGCTTGGTGGATGACATACAGGAAATAGAAGATTTCTTGTAAGGTATGGAGTGTAGGTGGATGCCTCCTAATAATCCAAACATATATTGCAGCATGGAGAAAGTTTTTTAAGACCTCAATTGATGTAGGATGTATATCTATTGGATTAAGTATAATCATGAATAATATGGTGAAACTGCTTATATTATCGATAAATTGAAGAAAAGTCTGTAAGGTAGAAATGACACCCATGTGTCCATCAGGGAATTAGTATATGCATACTGCCATGGTGGTGGTGTGGATTAGTGAGCTAGCAAGTGGTCTTTCCCACTTCAATGATTTAGGAGTATGTGAGCAAAAGGAAAAGAAGAAAGCAGGAAGCCTATGTGTCTTGCTGTAAAACACCATTATTAACTATAACTAAGTTGTTTATGAATCAAATCCTGAAGAAGCAGGTTCAAAGATAAAAGAAGAAATGCTATGATAAAGCATAAATTATTACTTTTAACAAGTTGTCTTCCTGAAAGAGATACATTTGAGTCATTTGTATATACAGTGATATCTACCAGAATGACAGCTCCCTGATAATAGGTTTTAAGCAGCTGTGTCTTCCTTGTGAAAAATGAAAGAAAAGTAACACACACTGATGCATTTATATTAATTTCAAAGCCACATCACATCAACAAGGATGGAAGAGTTTGAAAAATAGTTTTTTTATGCATCTGTGCATCTTTGCTGACTGAATTCCATTCACTGAAGAATACAAAAATAACTCTTATTTAAAAAATATTTACATATTTACAAATATATATATTTACAAACGTACAAAGATATAGATATACAAATCTGTGTACACATGTTCATAATTTCCTTTACAATCATACTAAATTTTCATCTCTCTTAGATCCCCAACTCCTTTTTTCATAAACATCATCTGATTTTACTTAATATTGTTACTAAAATGCATTTATCATTAAACATAATTTCATCTATTCTTTCATTCCATATAATCTATATAGTATAAAATAACTTTTTATTTATTCTAGCATACTCTTTACTTTTATTCTTATAAAATCTATATTTAATCATATCCATGTTTATTTTACTCACTTCATCTACATCTTTGAAAAATCTTCTTTGCATAGTTTTCCCCATAACTATTTTACTTTTACATTTCAAAAACAGATGTTCTATAATTTCTTTTTCTTGACAATGTAAACATATTCTATCACTTTTTATATGTCCTTTTACTGGCAAACTGTCTATCACCAGTCTCTACAAAAAATCTTGGCATTTCACTTTCTTATTACACAATTTGCTTCTAATTTTATAGCTTTACTTTTTCATCTGTTAGATTTTCCCATGGTTTTACATAATAATATTTTATCATTACAATCTTATACCATACATTTCTATCTTTTTCTATATCATTAGTTTTTGTTTTCCACAAAAATATTTTTTCTTCATAACATTTCTTGGGAACATTTTATTTCTTCCTTTATACTCTCTTTTACTCTTTCTACCATATCACAAAATCTATCATACTTATACAATTCTACTTCTAAATCTTTTTTTTTTTTTCATTTATCCACTTTAATACTTTGTGCAAATTGAATGGCACAGCATATACCACTGAGTTAATTAACCCTAAACATATTTCTTCTTTATTTTCATACAAAATTCCTTTTTATTGGGTTTAATTTAGAACCCCATATAAAATAATAAAAACATATATCTGCAATAATTATCTTTCAAATACTGTTGGTGACATAAATACCCTTGCTAAGTATGATATTTTCCCCTTTGTACTTAATTTATCAAATAAGCCTTTTTTTTCTTAATAACAATTTGCATGTTCAACAGAAGAAAATGTTTGTTTTATTTCTTCTGTTGTTTTTTCCATTGAATTCTACTTACACCATTATTCTCAAATGTCATACCTAACACAGAAATTTCATTCATTGTAAAATATATTCCCCACATCTTTACTGCATCACCTACACCTTTACTTTTGTCTCTATTCAAAGGCAACCTTATCACCTCTAGACACTCATTTGTGCAAATTATTACTTCTTTTCCAATTTTTTTTTGTTTGCAGTTATTATAATGTTATCTGCATATGTTAACAGAACTGGAATTCTTAATCACTCAGATGTTATATACCCCACCTCCTTCATTTTATAATTTATTACAAATACTATTATATTCATAACTAATACAAACAGTATACAAATTATTGTATATCCTTGTCTTACATCAGTCTTCATTTTTACCTCTTAGCTTAACCAGCCTTTTACAAGTATTTTAATATATTATTACTATATGCTGGCATACATAATTTCTCAACTTTCACACTTATGTATTATATTCTTTCATTATTATCCAAACGATTTCATGTCCAATTGTGTCAAATGCCTTATTAATGTCTCCTATCATAGTTTTTGCTTCTTTTTTCTATTCAGATCATACACAATTTCTTTAACTATCATTAATAATTCTTGACAACCCTTTCCCTTTATACTATACAATCTTCCATAATGTTTTCCATTTCAGTTTCAAACCTCTTTCATATTATTTTCATAAATATCTTATAATCATTATTATTCAATACTATTGGTCTCCATTTTTAATTGTCTTCTAGCTTCCTTTTCCCATATAAATTTAAGTATTCCACTACATAATTATTTATACCCAAAACCTTAATTTAACCATTCATTCAAAATCTTTAATCTTTTATTTTTGTTTTTTGCCAATACCTTAAATGTATGTACATTTCATACTGCATGCTACCTGATCCTGCATTTGAATCTACATTTACTTGTCCTAATGCTTTAGCTCTTTTAGAGAAATCTCCTTTTCCAACCCTTTACATTTTTTCTGTTAACTTTTTTTACTTCCCCATGTTTGTACTACCTTCTTTTTTAAAACTTTTTTTACATTTTGTACTACAGTATTCATAACCTTTTCCTGAGTTTTTCTATTTCTTATTTTACATTTTTATTCCTGTCATTACATTACCATTTTACTTTACTAATCTGCTTAAGTAACTTGCTACTTTTTCTCTTTTTCTTTGTAAAAATCTATTTTATTATATAGCAATTCTTGTATTTTTTTCTTGATTTCCTTCGCATAATTCTTTTTTCTTTGTCAAAGTACTTTCTATCATTATGTTCCAAATCTTCCAATGCATCATTGAATGTTGCTTTATATTTTTCTTTCTCTACTTTTCTCATGTCATATTGCCCCTGTAAATATATATATATATATATATATATATATATATATATATATATATATATATATATATATATATATATATATATATATATATATATATACTTAAATATCATCCACTATTCAGACCAATTTTTTATAAAATTTTCTCATAGTAATATGATCTTTCCATAACAGTATTACTAATGTCTTTCCTTCTTCATTCCATGTTTTCTCGTTTATCCATTTTTCCTTTGCCAATTATTTATTCCTTATCTTCCTTCATCTCTAGCCATATTGCAAGATGATCAGAAATTCCTGTTTCAGCTACCTCCCCTTCTCCTAAAACTAAATATTTTGATGATTTAAGATATTCTATTTCAGTTCTATAGATCCCTTTATTTATCACTACATTGTCTAAAATCTGATGAAATGAGGTTTCCCTTTCTTCAAGATTAGTATACGCATATAATGTTATAATTATGTATACTTTTTCTTTCCATTTAAATTTGCAATGGTTAGTCATCCCATTTTGCTAAAGTTTCATCTAATATCTTTACTGTATTTCTGCAGAATATGGCTATTTCAGATCATCTCTCATTTCCCAAATTGCAGATTATCTTTTCTCCGCATAGTTTCCCAGTTTGTAATCTTTCTTCATTTGTTAAAAATGTTCTGTCTTCTAATATAATTACATCTATATCACATGTATTATACCACTCCAAAATCCTTATTCTTCTTACTGTATTGTTAGTATTATTCACATTTACAGAAAACCCTACAAAATGTTCACTTTCACTTTTCCTTAGATTCATGGTTTCATAAGTCCATATCTAATTACTAGGCTAGCTTCCTTAATAGGCCATTTTAAGCCTAGCCAAATACCCTCCCAAAGGTGAGAATCAAACATTGCATCTTATACCTGTGAGTCAGGCACCTTAATCAATATACCAGTCTCCAATCATTATTGGGGCATATTCTTTTTCATTCAGTTTATTTCTTTTTTTTTTCTTCTTGTACTTATCCCTTTAAATTTTCTTTTTCTGTCTTTTATCCTTTTTCCAATAGGATTCATTTGTTACTACCTCTTTTACTAACTTCCAGCGTGCATCTTCTTCATCACTTATTTCCTCTGTCCTCTTTATTATTTTTTCTCATGTAAGTTTTCTTTCATTTCTCCTACTTCTAAATTATCTTCTCTTTGTTCACTTTCTTCCCTTTCGTTTTCTTCTTCCTTAGTCTTATTTTCATTTTTGCAGCCCACCCATAAGTGTCCAATTGTGTTACATTTATAATGTTTCAATTCAAAATTGTTTGCATCATATCCCATGTTCCCACAAATGTAACATTTTATTTTGTTACAGTTACTTATCAAATGACTTTCTTTTCACAAAAAGCATGTTTCAGTTGTCCCCAGTATTTTACAACACACCTACCCCCCTCCACATTCATCATGCTTGGTATATGATTTTTCTGTTTATATTTTAACACAATGTTTCATTCTCAGCCACCAGTCCATAAACCCCTTTTGTCATAAGGTTTTGCAATGTCCAGCACTTCTTTACATAAAGTTTTCAAATGGCCTTTCAAAGTATCTCTTTCTACCTCTGTTCAAACATGCACATACATTTCTTTTTTTGTTTGTTTGTTTCACTGTTAAATGCATTAATCACATAAAGATTGCATAGGTTACAGTCTTTCTGTTTTTCATATTCTCCAAGAAATTTTTTTGTTGAAAAAACAATCTCAAATATAATATCACAAATGTCTCTTTGTTAATAAGTATAAATGGTCTTACTTCATGCATTTACACTCAAAGGAGCTATTAAATAGTCACACAGTTCATACCTGTCCATTTCTTTGTCCTTTTTTTACTGTGAATCCTTACCACATACTTCTGTTTTTCATTTTCTTCTACCTTCTTTTCTGCTACTACAGTTTTGCCTTCTGTTACTTTTCTCATATGTTTTCTTTTACATCTCATTAATATTCCTCAGGATTGTCTCTGCATCTTCCTTTTGTATTTTCTTCATAATGTCCCCCCAGGAAACATCTCCTTCATTTTCCGTCTCACTCGGCACCACAGTTTCACTAAGTAAATCATCGCGACTGGAGGGTTGTAATTATACATCCATCATTTGCTGATTCTTCTCCATCAAACAAAGTTCTTTGAAACATTTCCTCAGAATCCTACACACATTCTCTGTTCTCAATATTTGCTTTCTCCTCCATTTCTTTCACATCTCCTTCCCTCCCTATCTGTTTCAGCAACTATAATGGAAATAGGAAGTGCTCCTCCAAAATGGGTCCCTCTCATAACAATGATGAGTAGGGGAAGCCCCCCATTATCTATACCAAATTTCCTCTAGTAATATAAATGCTACCACAAGTCACCCAGAAAAGAAGCCACCAGTCTAGTCGGACTAACCTGGTTAACAAATGATAAATGATGAAAAATAAATAATGATGCTATACTTACTGCAAGGATTTTTAGGTGCTGCAGCTTCTTACTTATTGATAGCATGAACATCTGAATTAGCAGCAGTAGAAGGAATTAGATTTGATTTCCAGAACTCATTTCTTAACTAATAACTCCATTCTGGCAATAACAGTTGAGTTCCTTATTAGTACATGGGATGTTGATGCTCAGAGAACTGAGAATGTACATCAGTGCTCTTAAATAGATATTCCAGGAAATGTGCCAGCAACTGTTCAATGATTTCATCCCGTACAGAATGTGTCATTTATTTACAAAATTAGATGAAGTTCGTATGCTCACAGTACAGAGAAGTAAACAGTGGTATGTTAATTAATCAGAAAAAAATAAAATTGTGCTGCAATTCATTCAAAGGAACAAACAATGTGCACAATAAGTAAGAAAGAAACCATACTGGTAACATTGTATAACATTTACAAAGAACAGATACAGTCTTGTAGTGGTATTTTATATTTTAAGTCCCTTATAAAATAAATAAATAAATAAAAACACACAGCTGCTCATGTTTAGTTAGTTTTGAAAAAGTTAAAGCTAATGAAATGTTTAATTTCAGAGCCAGCATAAGAGTGCCGAAGCACTGTTCAGCAATATGATATGTTCTTCATATTGACAAGTGCTGCAGTAGCCTTAGCTGTATGGGTTATACCCTACCAAGGATATAACAGCAGTTAGCTTCCAAAGCTTCAGAGCACCTTTCACATGCCCAAACTCTCATGCAGCTTGAGCTGAGCTGACTAAATGACAAGTTTGGCAGTGAAGCCCTTCAGAGCTTTACTGCTGCCAAAGATTATGCTCCTCTTAGGCTTCTGAGGATCAATGGTTGGCTTGTGTTTTCCTTAGCTGGGCAGATAATTCCCCTTTGGGGGAAAAAACTTCCATTTTTCTGTTTTTTTACTAATGTTTATTACTTTCCTCTTCAGGAAAGTTATTTTAAAACTAGGAGTGTTGTGTTTTAGCAGATTGTCTTGAGACTGTAACATACTTTTAAATGGAGCACTCATTATTTCCATCAGTGTAAAAGTAGTGTTATCTAGCTGACAAACTATTTTCTGTGCAGAAATTGTGTTTATTCTAAGGTTGTGGGGCTCCCATAGTGTTTGAGAATGCTTTTTACTGTGTTTTTTGGTAAATAAAAGATAATAGTAACTTTTTGAATTGGTAATTTTACTGACGTTGTTGTTCATTTTCCCCAGGATAGAGGGATTATTTTTGGCTTGACCATGGAACAGATTGTCATGCCCATGATCGGTCCTTCTTCCAGCCACAAAAAAAAAAAAGTTAAGCAAACATCTCTTGTCACCACATAAGGCTAGCAATTTTCCTCATCCTCAGGTGGGTGACTCTGCTGTAGCCATCTGTTCTACCTCAGACCCCTCATCTTTTACCCTGGATCCCTTTGGTGTAGCAGCTACAGCCACTTTGGACTGGGAGTTAGCCACATTCTCTCTGGCTGTTGGGAATCTTGGGATCCCCTCAGTGGACAAGGAAGAACAACTCTTGTCAGTCCTGAGAGAGGGAACAAAGAAGGTTCCCTGTTGTGTCAGAATGCTGTGCCCATCCCTGTGGAAGTAGTAGCCATCATTAGTAACACAGTTGGCCCCAATTTTCCAGTCAAAAAAAAAAAAAACAGAAAACCAAGCATGTATCTACTCCTACTCAAATTTGTTTGGACAGAAGTAATTTACTAGGACTGGCTCAGAGTTTGAGTCAAGGAATTGATACTTGTAGAGTATTTTCCAGTAAAGAAAGTTTGAAGACTCCTTTCCTGAAAAGATTCAAAATTCTGAATATGAACAGGAAAATGCTGGGACAGATTCTAGGTTATGTCCTCAGATTTCTGATTCAAACTCAGAGGAGAACTCCCTTTCTGATTCTTACTGTGGGAGGTTTCTTCCTTTGAAACTACTGACAGAATGTTCCAGTGTTTTCAGTGGGAGAACACTGAGGTTTTTCAGTCCCTCAAAAATACTATGAGTTGTTACAGAAGGATTTTCCAAAACCTACACCCATTTCTCATTTCCTGTCTGCTGTACATGATCTGTGTCTTACTGCCTGCAATTTTTCTGATAGCACCCAGCTGTCCCTAAAAAAAGCAGATAGGATGCATAAAGTTCCTTGGTCTTTTTTAATTTTTATACACTGTTCCCAAACCCGACCCAGCAGCTGTAGTGTTCACTGACTCCTCTGCCACCAAGCTCTAAGTTCATTCCAATCTTACTGTTTCTAATAAGGATGGGAAAATGATTGATAGGTATGAGGAAAAAAGTGTATATATCTGCAGTTTTGAATTTCAGAATTTTAAATTGTCAGGCTCATTTACTAAATTTTATTCTTACATATTGTGAAATTATAAGGAACATTTTATCTACAGTTTCTTGTGAAGAAAAAGCTGCTTTAAATAACTTAATTTATTCTATTGCACAGGTCACTACTCATTTTATACAGTGTGTGTGACTCTGATATTACTATCCAAGGTTATGGCCACTGGTATGGTTTTAAGGAGGTTTGCTTTGCTGAATTTTCAGAACCTTCTACATGGTGTTAAAAATGAGATTTTGGATAGAGATTTAGTGTTTAGTCCATCTATTGCAAAGGTGATCAAAAAGTGTGATGAAAGGGGCAAGCTGATTCAGGGAACCTCTAAAGATTTTTCATCCTTTTAAGTTTCTTTCTCCTCATCCAATTTCAGTAAAAAAAAAAAAAAAAAAAAAAACAGAATAAACAGTCTTAAGAAAATTCAGGTAAAAAGACATTTCAGAATAAGTGACACAGAGGTTCCAAAAAGAATTCTCACACCTCCAAAAGCCAAGAACACTCTGACCTGGCCTACTTTCTCTTCCAGATAGTCTATATCTCCATTGTTCTCTTTGCCAAGAGATTGTTTCAGACAAATGGGTCTGAAAACCATTCATCGGTTATAGATGGCAGTAGGAGGAAATTCTTCCTTTCCAGGAGGTCATACCTCACCTTGCAGATCTGACTGTTTTGTTTCCTCCTGTTCTTCATCACATGCTGTCCCAAAGAGTGACAGAACCAGTTCCTCCTTCCCAGCTGGTGAGGGGTTTTATTCAAGGATGTTCCTAGTCCCAAAGAAAAAAAATGCTTGGAGAGCAGTCCTCAGTCTTTCTTTCCTAAACTTGTTTGCGATAGTGCCTAAAATCAAAATGATGTCATTTGCAAACTGTTGCCTCTTGTTACTCTTTCAAGTTTCCTGGTAATACTAGACTTAAAAGATGCTTATCATCACATTCCTGTTCACCCACACTTCATGTGTGATTTGCTTATCTTTGCAAAGCCTTTTTAAAATGGCGAGAATCTCTCTCTTGGGTGGGAGATCTCTTACACAAGCTAGGAATCTAAGAAAACATTCAAAAGTCTTTTTTCATTTCCTCACATGGGATTGTGTCCCTGGTACATCAACCAAACTCTTCTGTTGAAAGAGCTTTTATTTCACAGGAAAGATAAGATTTTATTTAGAACTATTTCTAATTTTTTCCACGCAGACTTTCGTCACCATGAGAGAATATTACAGGATTTTGGGTGTCATGGCATCTATGATACTCGCGATATCCCTGGAAAGACTCTACATGAGAAAGGCACAGTGGTATCTGAAATCCCTTTGGTCCCAGCATCAACACCCTTTATCTTTTCAGATCCCAGTACTGGGGTTTGTCAGAAGAGAAATCACTTGATGGAGAGGCAGCAGATATCTTTAACTCAAGGTCTCCCCTTCTCCCTCCTTGCTCGAAAGTTGTCAGTCACCACAGATGCTTCAGACATTGCTTGGGGAGCAGTTGCAGGACAGAGAAATGTGCAGAGGGTGTGGGACACCAACGACAGATACAAGCACATAAATATCAATGAGCTGTTTGTCTTGATTAAAACACTCCTCTCAGTACAGACAGAGAAATTCTGCACTAGGATTCCTTGCAAACAGGCCTGGAAGATAGGTGTTTTCTTATTCCTGTGGTTGGGAGTGTTCCTTTATGCTTTTTCTCTCTTTCCAGTGATATCCATGATTCTTCCAAAGGAGGAGAAGGACATTTGTGGTGACTCCCTCTTGGCCCAGGAAGCAATGGTTCTCCCTTCCTTTTCATTAAAGTGGCCAAGAACAATTACCACAAGCTTCCCCACAGACTGGATTTACTCACACAAAACAAGAGGTGTTTTATACACCCCACTCTGATATCTTTAGAATCGGCTGCATGTATGATAGAATCTTTATTCATTTTTGGCACCTTTTTTTCTGAGAATGTGCAACAGGTAATGAAGGAAAACCTGCTACTAGAAAATCATATATC